>NC_089800.1:54262215-54529715 GCF_029633855.1 Hoplias malabaricus
ATCATCCCCTGAGTTCTAATCTGTGTCACCTGGATAACTCAGCATGTGGGTATATTAGGACAGACTGTTTTATGATCGTTGCGAAGTATTGCCTTCGGTCACATTGCTATACTGAGCTGCTAATTTTGGAATTCGATTACCGTGCTTCTTTCGTGTTTGTGTTTTCCGTTGTCTTCCGGCTTCTGTTACTGAGACTGTTTGTTCTTGTCATCAGTTATCTTGTGTTAGGTTCTGCCTCGTGAATGTTTTTCCCTGTGTAAATAAAATCCTGTCTTCATCTGCAAGTGTCTGCCCCGTTCTGGTGTCATTACAGCATTATACAAACCGGATTCCAAAAAAGTTTTGACACTAAACATATTGTGAATAAAAACTGAATGCAATGATGTGGAGGCGCGAACATCTAATATTTTATTCAGAATAGAACTCAAATCAATGATCAAAAGTTTAAACTGAGAGAATGTATCATTTTAAGGGAAAAATATGTTGTTTCAAAATTTCATGGCATCAACAAATCCCAAAAAAGTTGGGACAAGGCCATTTTTTTACCACTGTGTGGCATCCCCCCTTTTTCTTACATCACTCAACAGGCCTCTAACTGTTCAATCATCTTGGGCCTTCTTTGTCGCACCTTCCTCTTTATGATGCACCAAATAATCTCTATAGGTGAAAGATCTGGACTGCAGGCTGCCATTTCAGTCCCCGGATCCTTCTCCTACGTAGCCATGATGTTGTGATTACTGCAAAATGTGGCATTATCTTGTTGAAAAATGCAGGGTCTTCCCTGAAAGATTACGTCTAGATGGGAGCATATGTTGTTCTAGAACCTGAACATAGTTCTCTGCATTAATGGTGCCTTTCCGGACATGCAAGCTGCCCATGCCACAAGCACTCATGCAACCCCATACCATCAGTGATGCAGGCTTCTGAACGGAGCGTTGATAACAACTTGGGTTATCCTTGTCCTCTCTGGTCCAGATGACATGGCGTCCCACTGTTCCATGAAGAACTTCAAATCGTGACTCATCTGACCACAGAACAGTCTTCCATTTTGCCACACTCCATTTTAAAAGACCCCTGGCCCAGTGCAAACGTCTGAGCTTGTGGAGCTTGCTTAGAAATGGCTTCCTCTTTGCACTGTAGAGTTTCAGCTGGCAACGGCGGATGGCACGGTGGATTGTGTTCACTGACAATGCTTTCTGAAAGTATTCCTGAGCTCATTCTGTTATTTCCTTCACAGTGGCATTCCTGTTTGAGGTGCAGTGACGTTTAAGGGCCCGGAGATCACGAGCATCCAGTAGAGTTTTACGGCCTTGACCCTTACACACAGCAATTGTTCCAGATTCTCTGAATCTTTTGATGATGTTATGCACGGTTGATGATGATAACTTAAAAGTCTTTGCTATTTTACGCTGGGTAACACCATTCTGGTATTGCTGCACATCTTTCTGCGCAACAATGGTGGAATTGGTGATCCTCTTACCATCTTGGCTTCAGAGAGACACTGACACTCTGAGAAGTTCTTTTTATACCCAATCATGTTGTCAATTGACCTAATTAGTGTTAATTGGTCTTCCAGCTGTTTGTTATATGCTCAATTTTCTTTTTCTAGCCACTTATTGCTACTTGTCCCAACTTTTTTGGGATTTGTTGACACTGAAATTTTGAATCAACATATTTTTCCTTTAAAATGTTACATTTACTCAGATTAAATTTTGATCTATGTTCTATTACAAATAAAATATTGACATTTGCCATCTCCATATCATTGCATACAGTTTTTATTCACAATTTGTTTAGTGTCCCAACTTTTATGGAATCCGGTTTGTATGTTGCTTGTTTGTTTTTTATCAAATAAACATTTTCTGCTCAGATAAATAACTTTTAAAATCTCATAATCTCTGGTATGGTGCGTAAAACTTTTGCACATTACTGCATGTATATATATATATGTGTGTGTGTGTGTGTGTGTGTCTTTGTTCTGTTTGGTGTAATGAGGTTGGAAAAATTGCTCATATGGTATTTGTCATTGTTAGTCAGTGGTGTTTTGTTTTTGTTGTTTTGTTTGTTTTTTTTGGCCTCACTCAACCCTAATGTCTCTTCACTGCTGTTTATTTTGTCCATTGTACAGAAGCACAGTATAGTTTGTACATTGCACGGGTGCCTAACATGGTTTGTCACAAACCATATCCACTCCACATCCATTTCCTGTTACAATTTTCCTCTCCTCGACAGGGTCGTAACGGTGCTTGAAGCTAGACTGGGAATTATGCAAATGAGATGCTGGACTCTGACTTTTACACTGAAGTGTTAAATGTTCTCATCACAGCTTGTTTTTTGAAAGGTACGACTTGTGTTGGGTTTTGTTGTCACTGCTCATTTTGGACGTGGGTTAGTGCTTTTATGTTTTACCCAGAGTTCCACACTGGGCTCAGCAGTAACAACAGCTCCATGAGCAAAAGTAAGTGCTCCATAAAAGGGGTTTGTCAGTAATTTAGCTTTGTAATAACTGTACAATGCAGAGGATTAGCATTGTAGAGAATTAACTTGTTTCCTGAATGGCGTCTAATGAGAAAATCAGTACATAAAACAAATGAATTATTCATGTTGGAGATTGGGATATTCACATTCCAAGTCACGTGCAAATCCTTTGACCTGTGATTTAAATTTAAGAGTGGCTTTCTTTTGCTAATGATTATGAAGCACCCTTTGCTTTTGGACCAAAAGGGTGCCTCCATAAGGACATAATAAATGGACTGGAATGAAGTGTCTTTGACTTTTGCAATAACCTTATATTACCACCAGGACCAACCCATTTATTACCCCCACTGAGGTTAACTACACACACTGGCCGTTTTTCTTCTCCATCTGAAAAGTGTCCAATCAGTGTTTATTAGCTGTTCAGGGGTACAAAATTCACATTTTGAGAGTGATTTCAGATACTTTAAGTTGTGCCCATTGCTGCCCCTTGCTCTGGACACATGGGTGGCTCTGCAGCACCCTCTCACTATCCTAATGTGGCTATGCCCAATGCCTAGTTTGAGCAAATTACATAATTTAAAGACGTCACTCTCCATTCTGTACTTCTGGTATGAGTTGTGATCCAATGCTAATCATCTAAAATCAGTGCCTGACCTTGCTGACTCACTGAACTCTCTATGTGCTTGAATGCAATCAAGTTCTCAAAGCATAGCTCCAGTATTCAAGCTCAACATGCTTGAAGGAGAACACTCATTGCCAATCAGTTAGCTAACAGATGGCAGAATTGTTTAGAAGTGTGCTGAGTAAGAAATGAGAAAGATTGATTATCATCTAAGCCATTCAGAGAGAGGACAAAAGGGCAACCCCAGCAATGCATGTTTGGAGCATCACACTCAGTCAAACTCCAGTGCAAATAGAAAAGGGAAAAAGGAGTGTACCTTGTAAGGATTGTTGTTTCAATAATAAGAAAGCAATCACTAATAAAAAAAAATAGTTCAAATCAAGCATCTGCTTAGTTAGCTGAGAATGTTAGCTCTACTGAGAAAAAAATGAAGCTTCCTACTGCTTCACCAGCTGTGAGCCATGCAGGTGATTTCCCTCAGCTCCAATCTCTGATGGTGTTTGGCATTTACCCTGGCAAAAGGATAGCATTTCATTGCCCAGGTACTGGAGCTGTCCAGTTTTTGTAGTGTAGATCAAAGCAACATCCAGTCTCCCACAGCCAATCTCACCTTTGTTACAGTGCTGGATCTGGATGGCTCAGCATTTTACTTCTGAGGAACTAACCAAGACAGAAGGCTACAATGACTTGATAGATAAAGAGTTGAGACCAAAATTTTCAGCCAGACATAAATTTTATTTGGATGGATTGTTGTGTATTGTACATTGGAAAATTTTATTTTCATTGATTTGTTTTTTATGCAGCAACAAAGCATAATTTAATCCTCACAAATGTGTCAATCTTCTTCTGTGATGAACAAGACATATTTTCAAATGTCAATGTTTGGGAATCTATAAATCTTTATTGTTGTTGAAGTGTTAAAGCTTGGCACAGAATTTATTTCTTCCAGATGCAAACCTTACATTTGTTCAACCTAAAAACAAGTGAAAATATAACATTAGCCCCATGGAAATTGATCCCAAATTTATCAGAAACTGACATAAAATGAATAAACATTTTTAAAATTTATTAGCTCTGAACTAGGTAAGAAAAATCCAAACAAGAATGATCACACTGTTCTTAGCCCGCTAGAGCCAAAATGCAGAAGCAACCCAAATCATCATCCACCACCATATTTATAGACTACATGCTCAGCTGAGATCCTGTAGAGGACTTGAACATTGAAGAAGAGGGTGAAAAGGGGCTAACAAAGTAAATAACAGTGCCACCAATGGACTCCAGTCCATTAATGTTGAGGTACAAAGTGCATCAATTTGGTCGAGGATGCCATTTTCATGTTATGGATGACCGCTGTATATGGCATGCTCTTCACTGTGCCATTGGCTGAAGTGAAATAATGATAACTAATAGAGGAAAGTGGGTTTCGAGCATCTCTTCTCCAAAGGCAAATCAAGAGGGAAATGATTTGTGCCTCTCATTTAACAAAGCACTAAATTGCAGTGGAGAATCAATCACTGCTTTGTTGTGTCCAGATAATTAGTGCTGTTAATGTAGTCCTTTGTCCTTTTTTAACACTGATGATTCAATTACCATTCACCTTCACACCGCCATGACCTGAGCTTGGAAAACAGGTTTAACCAGCATTGATCTCAACTTAAGTCTGGGTTTTTAAAAGCCTAAACATCAGGGTTAAATTAACGAGTGACAGTCATTGTTTATGGTGCTCCAGAGAATTAATTGGTTTTCAACACCCTTTATGTATGTTTTATTTTCAGAGTTTCAGAATTATTAGATACATTTGTTCAGAAATAGTCCATGTAAGTCGTGGGTTGGCTCCAGGTGCTTAAATTGTCCTCAAGTGTGTGTGTGTGAGTAACTGTGAATGTATAAAAGTGTCCTCATTTGTGTATGAATGACCAGGGTGAACGTGTGAAATTGCCCTCAGGACTGATGCAACTCCAGCAAACATTCGAGAAGATATTGAATCCCAGAACTAACCATCCAACCAATCAGTACCTAACCTCATTCATTTTTATGTCGCTGCCATCAACTCCTCACATCAATTATTCAACATCTGGTGTACAGTCTTCTCAGAAGAGCAGAGACAGCAGCAAATAGGTACAAGCTCCCAGTTAATATACTTCATTTCAGCAGAAATAAAGGAAGAAGAGTGCTTTAAAAACCATTTGAACTGGATAGGTTTCAAATCCAAAGTATGCTTCCATATTAGACTGTCTACGTTTTTGCTCAGATTTCAGTCAAGTGACTAAACTGTCCCCAGATGTTTTTTGAATCAATATCACATCAGGTTTTATGGGTTGTGTTGGTCTTACGAGACTAGTTGCTAGTGTGCTCCCATTTTTCGTGAGTTGCATAAAGCTTTTATGCAACGGTGACCTTTAATTTCGCATAAGTGTCAAACCCCTTAATTACAGCTGGACTAAACAACATCATGAAGGAATACGTGAGAACAAGTGCCCTCAAGAGCTACAGTCCAGCATGATTAATCTCATAAGCTACCAGTAATTGATTTTACATAACACTTTCATACGTTACGAGAATGTAAACATGCTCCATCAGAAAACTATAGGCCTCTAATACATGTACTAATAATCAGTAAAAGGTCAGTATTAACATAAACACCACACTAAACTGAGTTTAATGTAGTCTAATCCTCCAGATTCCCTAAAACGAAATCATGGGAATCCAGGAGTAAATGAGGATCGACCTTAGGCATCTCTGAAATAAAATACATAGCGGTATAAACATAGCTTTATCCAGCTGCTATTGCCCAGATTAACAGGTCACAACAACACTGCCCAGAGACCTGGGACCTGAAGGATATTATGATACATTTTGTATGTTGATGGTAAAGTACAGGCAGATAAATGGAAATAACCTGAATAATAATTATTAAAATATAAAAAACCTATTTATGAAGAATTAAGCTGATAATCAAGACAACCTGTCTAACAATTGCTTGGCATTGAGTGTGGAGACCCATGTGCAGAGCGTGAATGTTTTCACTCTCTCAGGGTGGCTGCTGTTAGACTGTGTTCCTGTTTGATTACTTTTCCACACTGACCACACTCTTCAGTGGATGGTGAAAAGTGTGGTGTCCAGTGGTGAATCTGACTTTGGAGAGATGTCAGGGAGTTCTGCCCAACTGGCTGCACCTTATGTGCCCTGCAGCTAGTGTGTGTTTGTGTGTGTGTGTGTGTGTGTGTGTGTGTGTGTGTGCTTCAGATAATTACAGCCAGTGGAGAGCTCCCCTCCAGTGTTTCCTTTCAGGATAACCTGCTGAAATCCACTCACTCAGGTGAGAGACCTAATGTTGCTATAGCGACTGAGTCACAGGTGTCAGACTGGCTCTTGTCCAATGATGTTCATGTTTGTAATATGTTATAAAAATGTTTTATATAATAAATTCTAAAACAGGTAACCACTTAATATTTACCAAGTCTCATGTGTGCTATAATAATAGTTATATGTAATAGTTAATTACAGACTGAATATAATAAACACGTCTCTCAAACATAGGTCTATTTATAACAAATATTTATAATTTATTTAAAAATCAAAATGTATTATAATATAATCTGCCTTCACATGAAAAACATGCATCTCCATTTTTGTGGATGTTTACTTTACTAAAACATTTGAACACAGCAGCTGTCTTTTATATAATGTGAATATTTTAATGAACTAATAGAATTGCTCCAGAATTACTTGGAAAAAAATCTTTAAAAAATGTCCTTCTAGACATTGGGAAAACTAAGCTCAAAAATGTGTAAATTTAACTTGTCTACAAAATATTATAATTCTTTTTTAAATTTTCTCTATTTTTGATGGTGTCTACTATTAAAATCTAAGCAAACCATGTCCACTCCAGAGACAATACATTTCATGATGATTAAAAATACATTCCATGTGTGTCTTTTAATTTGCTGATTAAAAAATAAACAGATTTAAATAGCCTTCCTTCAGCCTTTTATTCTGAAAACCAAAACAGTCAGAAATTATGCCTCTGTATTTAACTGTTTTATATTCTAGGTGGGTATTGTTATTGCTCTCTCTCTCTCTCTCTCTCTCTCTTTCTGTGTGATTGTGTGTGTGTGTTTGTGTGTGTGTGTATTAAAATTCTCCTGTGTGTATAATTAAAGTTTAATTTAATTGAATCGACTGCAATAATAAATAACAACAAAGCTGCCATGGTTAGTCAGCCATTATCCTCCCACCAGCTCTGTAAAGTCAAATTATTTTAACAACAGAGACAACTTTAATAAAAGCAAACTTATCATCAGAATGAACTCAAGTTCAAACACTACCACAGCCAGAATAGTTCCTGCTAAAGAGGCAATTGTGTGGTTGGAAGCCATGTACTGGGGCTTGTTGGCTAGGCTATAAATTATAAAACACAGATTCTAGTTCAAGGGGAATTAAAACTATGTAAACAAAGCTCTGTTTTTATACTTCATTGAGCCAAAAAAGCAAAAACATCATACATGAGCAATGTTCATCATAAACCAAAAAATAGACATCTGTGAATAGTATAGATTGATGCAATCAATGCACTAAATGCATAGTTAATATTTGTTAAAAAACACATTTGTTTTCTTCCTTTTTTTCTTTTGCTGACAGGTGGCAGATGCCCTTCCTTGTGCCCAAAAATTCCAAGTAGGCTTGGACCCACCGCCACACTGAACTGGATAAGTACTTACAGACAATGAATAACTGAAAAACTGTGTTGATTTCATACACCCCATTCATATCAGGACTTATATTAAAATATTATTTCATTTTATTTGTATTTTACAGAGTTCTATAATGAAAGATTACAAACATCCCACTGTCCTTCTGGTGAAGAGAATGTAATGAACCTTAAGGGAACACAACTTTAACAAAACTGTTTTAATTTAAAGATACATTACACTGTTTGGACCTTTAGTGACCAGTAACATAACATATATCTTTTTTTCTGACAGTGCACACCCCCAGTGGCTAAAACACAGCTGGTCACCTGTGAGACAGTTTTACACATCCACTTCACTTACCAACATGTGCTGATTGTCTTGGATTGTGTCAGTAACCCAGAGCACCTTAAGAAAACCAGAACAGTCACAGAAGGAACACAGACAGTGACATGAGGAGAGGCCCCCACCCATGATCTTGAGACTCTGCAGCTATGTATTGCTTAAATAAATGAATCTATAAAAATATCTGCTTTGTTGTTGCCACTTTGAGGAAAACCTCAAAGAATTTCTTTTTGAGGTGACAGCTTCCTGAAAATCGTACTCACTTTATATATATATATATATATACACTGAATAATTAATTCTTCTATATATTCAGTTTGATCTACACTAAAACTAAATAACCAGTAGGATTTCCATTAAAGGACAAGAATTCCACAGCCTCCAAAACATATGAAACTTTATTATTCTCTTCTCTGATTTGAGAAAGGACTGGTATTTGGCAGAACAGCAGCTACACTTTGAAACACTCATTAAACAGACTAAATGGTATTCAATTAAAAAACTCCAATAAAATATAAATAAAAGAACACATGAGCACTCTGGACTCAGAAGCTTGCTGCAGACTTTCTTTGACCAAATACGATGACTTGGTTGAGCTCAAAAATTCATGAAGATATTCTCTTTTTTTTATAATCAGCTCATAAAGATGTCCAGCCCCTCACACACACACACACACACACACACACCAAGCATCACTTTGTGGAGAGTGGTCCACCATCCAGAAAATACCCAGCCCCAGGGTGATCTTATGGTCGACTGCTTCTACTGATAGATGAGGTAGAAAGTAGTGAACATGTGCTAAAACAGATGGACTACAGTCTGCAAATGCGCACCTAGAAAAAGCACAAACAGTGTGGGTCTTTCTGGGAAAACTGTGACTTATTAAAAGGTGTAGCTATAGAGCACAAAGAGCTGATAAACTGAAAATCTCACTTAAAATATAAATAAATGAAAAGTAAACAAAAGGCAAATGCAACAATATATAATAACTGATTATAGTGTGGGGCGGCACGGTGGTGCAGCAGGTAGTGTCACAATCTCACAGCTCCAGGTGCCTGGAGGTTGTGGGTTCGATTCCCGCTCTGGGTGACTGTCTGTGAGGAGTGTGGTGTGTTTTCCCCGTGCGTGGGTTTCCTCCGGGTGCTCCGGTTTCCTCCCACAGTCCAAAAACACACATTGGTAGGTGGATTGGCGACTCCGTGTCCGTAGGTGTGAGTGAATGTGTGTGTGTCTGTGTTGCCCTGTGAAGGACTCGCGCCCCCTCCAGGGTGTATTCCCGCCTTGCGCCCAATGATTCCAGGTAGGCCCTGGACCCACCGTGACCCTGAACTGGATAAGCGGTTACAGATAATGAATGAATGAATGATTATAGTGTGTGGGTTTTAAATGACATATTCTCCAAAAGTGAACACTACAGAATTTTAATGAAAACCTGTGACCTGCTTGGTCAGATGAGGGGTGGGGCAATTCTAAAGTCTCTGCACTTGACGTCACAATTGGCGCAGCATCAGAACGGCTTGTTTTATCCCATGGTTTCTGATTTAGGCATCAGACAGAAAATAGACTGAGTGGTCTTGTTTCACAATGTGCAGGTTGGTGGGCTCCAGTTCACCATCTATGTGTACATGCAGTTAACAAGGATGTTTTTGTAAGATATCCTTTTCATAAAACATCTTGTTGTCTTTTTGCTGTGTAGTTCTGTGATTGAATGCATTTTCTTGAGTACTTATTACCTTCATATGAATTAAATATACTCTACCCACTTTCCTGCTTTCACAAACATCAGTATGCTTAAGCCGTAAGCAGAGCTTTACAGCTCTCATGTTGTTCATTGCTAGCTGCTAAAACTGGACCTATCCTTCATGAGGAGACACCTGGATGTTGACTGATGATGCTCCAAATTTGCTTGGACAATCCCAGCAGTCTTCCTAAGTGAACTAATCTGGTTGCTCTCACCTGGAGAAATTCTCATCAATGTAAATAATGGCTGCATCACATGTTCTTCCCAGTCCCTGTTCAGTGTTTATAACCACAAAAATTCCTGTCCTCAAGCCCAAAACGTTTCCCAATTATTACAAAGCTGGAAGTCAATGCTCACCCCATTTATCTTCCCAGAAATTATCACAGTAACAAAGGCAGAAGGTTCCAGCTAAAGGCAATTCTTGCTGATTACATAAAGGAAAATAACTACTGCACCAAAAATTGTTTCCATTTTGATTGATTCTATTTACACCTAGTTACATCAGTAAAACAAAGAGACAGGTGACTTGGCAGAATCTCACCAGAATATCTCATAGATAAGGGAAAGGGAATCTAAAAAGGAAATCTGTTAAACTTGTTAAGACCAGAAATACACAAAAGCTGCTTATCAGCAAATCTGGCTCTTGTAATACCAACTCTAAATAAGACATCCTCTATGCTGGTTAAGTAGCTTTAAAAAATAAACATAAATACACTACATTGTACTTCTGATTGCTTTCAAAGAAAAATAACCAACTCACAAAAGTAATTTTCTACTCTTGGTTGATGTTAAATCTACTGGTTTCAAACTTTGGTCCTTCGCTTTCTATTATTCTATTAATTTTGAGGTACCACTTTAAAATAATACTACACTTAAAGACTTATTAATAGTTTTATAAATGATTTAAAGGTCTGTTCATTATAAAATGAATTAATAATCCTTTACAGATAGAAAGGCCAAAAGTGACTGTTTTGTCTAATAGCGAATGTTACAGAGAACTTACTAATAATATCAAGGTAAAGAATAAGCTAAGGATGTGTCAGTGAATGTGTGAGTGTGTGTCACCCTGTGAAGGACTGTCGCCCCCTCCAGGGTGTGTACTTGCCTTGCACCCAGTGATGGTGCATAGGTGATAGACCCAATGCAACCCTAAACTGGATAAAGGTTACAGACAATGAATGAATTGATGAATGAATGAATAAGCTAAGGATGGATGAGGGTTCACTATTTGGCTGAAAACAGATTACAATTACACTTTCTATTTATGTGTTTGTATCTTTCTATTTAGGATTATTAATGAAATTTAATATGTTTACAAACTAATTAATAACCATCATTAATAGATTTTTAACCATTTATAAACCTTTATGAGTGTAGACATTCTAAAATGGTTCCCGTTTTGTTGTTAAATTTGCACTCAACATGTCTAATCTAGCCAACCAGTTTAACAACAAACACTTCCCAAGTTAACATATGTATATGAAAGCAAGAACACCAACAAACAGTTTGCTATACCTCTACAGACTATAGCTCTCCACAACTGAGAAACAATAGTTCAAATAAATAAAGAGTATCACTTGAAGGCATTCAGCCACAAGAGCATTGGTGAAGTCAAACAATAGTTTTGAGTGAATAGCTTTTGGATTACAAATGCCGTTTCATCGGCACTCCAGCAGTTTCTAAAGCTTCTGGGGCATTTATGGCCATAATTTTTGAATGTACCTGAATCTATAAATCTAAGTAATATCTATGAATGTTTGGACATAGTGTCTCCTCATGGTTATTTCTGAGCGATGAAACATTCACAGATGGATACATTTCTTAGGTTGAATCAACAAACAACAAAAAAACTGCATGTCTAACAAAATTACTGGGAGAAGCATGGGCTTTTCATATATCATTAGAATGTTGAAGAATTGTTTTTGTACACACTAAAGCAAGCAGCAAATATAGACTTAAAGCCTAAACTTTTCCTGTTGCTTGATGTTATTTGTAATTATTAAAGTCTGCACAGATATAAACTTGAATGTGTTGGGAAAAAAACAGGCAAGTATAAAATAAATATATTTTTGTTGTCCAATAAAAAACATGTATCTCCAAAATAGCAATTTTATAGAAGGATAAAACCTTCTTGAATTTCAATGGAACCGATTCAATGAAAATGATTTTATTCCAAGTAATATTGGTGCATTTGTACTGGGTGAAAGGCAGAAACACCTTTGCTGGGTGACACACACTCACACATTCACTTTACATTTACACCTATGGAAAGTTGGACTGTGCAAAGCATATTACAATTTTTTGTGTCCACTTATATAAAGGTACATGCAGAGTTATTTTTATTGTGTATCTACAGCCATATTAGCCACTGTGGTATTTCTGTGCATGCCAAACTCATTGTTTGCATAAATCTAAAATATATTTGGCATTTTCTCTTATTTTGTCTGACCTAATGTCATTTCCTGCTTAACAGACACACTGACTCACTCCCAAGGATCTCAAAGTCATCCATCTGCTTCCAAAGTGAACCAAATCTGATCTCCACATTATGGAAATGTCTTTCATTACCATTTTCAACTACAGATGTTTCAATGTTTTCCTTCCTGTCCCATATGTTCTTGGCATATGGTTTTGTCATGGAAAAATTGTTGGTTATAAGTGCAATATCTGACTGATTTTAAATAGACAGTGTCTTATTATGGATATAGACAGAAGCTGGGGAATTCTGAGAACTTTCTTACTTCTCATATCTGTCTTTATTATTAATGTGAAAGACAAAAATGTCCAACTTTCAGAAGTGTATGTGTAGTGTATGTGCTTTGGCCAGTCCATCCTATAGGAAGCTATGTACCTTTCTGCACTGGATGTCCTATTAACACACTTGCTGCTTATTTTCTTGGCATGTTAACGCACATTTTATTACTGTGATGTTATATAACAAAGCAACTGCAGTTAGACACAAATTCTGAGTTTAGATAAAGAAATATTTCATTCTTCTTTATATATATATATATATATATATATATATATATATATATATATATATATATATATATATATATATATATATGAGGCTTGCTGTATATTTGTGGCTAAACAATAACAATAATAACAATTAAATTATAATAATGAGATGACAAATTAAGTCAGTAATCTCTCCCTTAAGGAAATTAACATATTTCACTATTTAGTCTTTATTCTTTCTTGTATTAATATTAATTCATCATCATTTTATTCCTTTCTTAGTCCCCATAGAAACCAAGTGCTC
Organism: Hoplias malabaricus; assembly: GCF_029633855.1. Classification (NCBI taxonomy): domain Eukaryota; kingdom Metazoa; phylum Chordata; class Actinopteri; order Characiformes; family Erythrinidae; genus Hoplias; species Hoplias malabaricus. The sequence goes on from NC_089800.1 coordinate 54,275,361, forward strand.
AGGTGCAAGGATAAAAAGCCTTTTTTTCTGTGTTTCTATAATATATGAAAGTGTGAAAGCATTTATCTCTAATACAGAACTCTGGATAATGACCAGCATAAAGATGCAAATGATACTTTAATGCTGTAACATTCTTGTAAGATGCTTAATGAAATTGCTTGCAAAAGTTTCTCTGCCCCGAGACCCACGACAGGCTATTTGTTGAGATTCTAAATAAAATGTCCTTTACAGAGAACACACTCCTGAACATTTTCATCTACAGATATTAAATGTGGTTTATAGGAAAGAAATCTAGAAATTAATCGTGGCCTATTATTTGTATTTACAAAACATACACTTCACAAAAAAAATCCACCTCAAAATTAGCACAAAATATATTTAAGTTAGTTGCTATTAGGGAGATATTATAAATCATGTCTCCAATATATTTTCCTCAGAGGAAAGGGGAAAAAAAACTTTCAATAAAAGGCAAACTTTCAAAAAAAAAAAAAGCAATGTTAAATTTAATTCCAAGCAAATTTTAGTTATTTTCATTTGTTAATTCATGATGACATTTTTATACAGTGCAGCTACAAATGATGTAGTAACTGGACTAAAATTGCAACTCCATAAAGATGATATTTTCAGGAACGGGAGAGACTTAATTCAATTAATTAACTTACATTTTATTAAAATGACAGTATACATAGGAAGTGTTACTTTCTTTCCATCACTTTCTCACTTCCCTGTTTGTTTTATACATTAGAATGAGAATCAGAGAGATCATACACAAAGCCTTATGGAAATTCAACATGTATTTTTAGTATTCAGTGTTTTTTATACATTTTCTGTTTTGTTTTTCCTCCTGTGCTTAGGGCTTTCTTTCCCATTATTCCCATCTGCAGTAAGAGATGAGTTCCATTTAATGAAAGTGTTTGTGTGAGTCCAATCCTCTCCCATTATTCTGTGGTGGAAATCAATGAGGGAAATGGAGGAGTTTATCAGGGAGAGTGGACTGTCGTGTCTAAAATGTAATTAGAAAGCAGCAACACTTGATTCTAGAAGGGTTTTCTGTGACTAGTGGTTGCTGTTATTAATGGAGCAGTGGTTCTGCATTACCTTTGCTCTGATACAGGAAAACGCAATGAAAGGTAATTTTAGAACACATGTATCTACCTATCATCTAGGTATTTATAATATAATTACAATTAAGTAATACACCAAAATGACATAATTGGATTTAGAAGAAGAATGAACTATGAAACTCCCTGCAAGTTCATTTATTCCTGATGTTTTTATGTAATAAAAATTTATATAATAAAATTTAAGGCCAGTTATAAATCCATAAACTGGATTCATGGGAAGTGTTACCGAAAATGTTGTTTCCAATCAAGCATTTAGTTTGAACTACATTCCCCACAAAACTCAGCCCAGCAATGTCCACATTATCAAATCCACATTATAAAAAAACAACCCCAGCCATATGTTGTACATCACACACCTGTCTGGATCTGCTTCATGACCATACTTCCATCTGCTTCAAGTGCACATCATCAGTGCATCATTTTCCATCTGTGCACATTTAGCAGCTCTTAGAATAATTTGTCCAATGTAGAAATGAACAAATGTAACTGGATGTCCACAATGCATTTGGATACACATTGGTTCCAATTTTGAGTTTTCTGTGTTCACATACAGGGGTTGGACAATGAAACTGAAACACCTGCCATTTTAGACGACAATAATTTATTAGTATGTTGTAGGGCCTCCTTTTGCAGCCAATACAGCGTCAATTCGTATTGGGAATGACATATACAAGTCCTGCACAGTGGTCAGAGGGATTTTAAGCCATTCTTCTTGCAGAATAGGTTTCTTGACTCGCTCCTCCAAAAGACCCCAAAGTGGCTCAATAATATTTAGATCTGGTGACTGTGCAGGCCATGGGAGATGTTCAACTTCACCTTCATGTTCATCAAACCAATCTTTCACCAGTCTTGCTGTGTGTATTGGTGCATTAGCATCCTGATACATGGCACCGCCTTCAGGATACAATGTTTTAACCATTGGATGCACATGGTCTTACTGGTGCAATGCACAATTAATGAAGATTGGCCACCAGGCTGCTCCAATTTAGCCATGAAACCTCCCACACTATAATGACAGGTGTTTCAGTTTCATTGTCTAACCCCTGTATATTCTTCAACATATAGACCTCAACACTGGCCATAAGCTCTGGGTATCTTGACATATGTGGATTGCTGGCGGAAGTGGGTTTTCTCTGTTTTGTGACTCGTCTTATTCTCTAGCTTGATTGAGGAGGAGGTTCAAATTCATGCTGAAAGGAGCCAGTTGATGTGGTTTGTGTCTTGAAAATGATGGTACACAAGGCACGGCCAACTGTGGGAAAAACCCAATGTGGACCCAGGACTTGCTGGAGGGAGTATATCTCCTGACCAGCCTGGGAGCACCTGGGTGTCCCCCAGGAGGGGCTAGAGAGGACAGTGTGCCCTGCTAACCGCGGGACTTGAAATAGACTAAGCAGAAAAAGCAGACATTTTGGTCTAAACACAGACAGGGCACTTTACACTTGTTTGTCTATAATCTCACTTGGATTTCATCACATCATGAATGTTTTTTCCTCCATCAAATTTGTTTTTTTTCTTAGTATAACATACCAAATAAATACAAAAATATCTCCTCTTTACAAATTACATATAAAGGTGCTACATAAAGGTTCTAGGAGTGATGCCATAGATGAACCACATTTGTTTCCATTAAGAACCATTTTTGCTAAAATGATTAAATTGGGAAAGAACCTTAAGATTTTGAGATGGATGTTTAAACTTTTAAAATATTCTTCACGCTCACACATCTTTTAAACAAACATAGTTTTTATTATGGAATGCAAAGTGATTATTTTATTGCATTGCTGAAATAAACCATGGCAACATCTTTATCTTGAAGAGTGTAGATATGCTTAACTGTTCAGGGCAACACAATAACATCATTCTAAATGACAAATCATTAACAATGACCTCCGATTTTTGCAGCATAAATTAATAATAATAGCTAACCAGACAGGAAATGCACATGATGTGATTATAAGGCTACTTTAGTCATTGTACAGCAAGTATTAAATTACCATATCTCAATATATTAAGGCACAGTCACTCTGTATATATGTAATATAATATATGTAATGTATACTCAAGAAAGTGAAACAATATTTTATAGTGTTTTGTTATTAAAACATAAAAAATAATGCAATTTTAATTTGGAAAATTAAACAACCTGGGGTCACAACACTTTAAGTAGACTGAAGTTAGAGTATTTGTTAGCTTTTATTTGTAAATTATTCATTCGTTGTCTGTAACTGCTTATCCAGTTCAGGGTTGCATTATTTTTAATTTAGTTAAGTTTAACTGAATTTAATCAATGAGGTGAGAAGGAAAAATGCATTTGAATGTATATAAGTAGTTAAAATTTATTTTACCAATGGTGTATTTATTATTTATTCTGTCAAAGGTTAATGCAAAATGTATCAGACCCCCCCAAGCCCTGGTATTAGTCTCAGTCCAAGCTCACCTCAAAAGTTGGGAGCTCTGATAAAGGTCTTGTTCTTCTTATGAATTTTGGTTCCTCTTAGTGGTTCTTTTGTGTCTTGGAAAGATCTCGTACCTCTTTCCTTTCTAGTTGAGTGCCCATCTTAAACTGATACCCAGCATAAAAACAAACCAGAAAAAGTCTGAATCTATAGCCTTTCGTCTTTTAAGGAATCCTTCTGGTCGATTCTCATACTTCTCTGGAATAGGAGGATTTTACAGTCGGTCATGGTTGGAGTGTAAAAGCCAGTAAGTCTGAATTATGATTATGCAAACGACCTTATCAGCCCTCGCAGAGAGTTGCACTATCGGTGGAAATCACCCATGTTACACTTTATCAAATTTCTGATTCATGTCTCAGCCCCTCACAAGAGAACTGAGAGCTGCACCCAGGGCCATATTTAAGTTAGATATCATCTTCGTTTAAGAAAGTGCTTAGTATTTTATCAGCTTTCAACAGATGAAATAAAGTATATATATATATAATATTTTCATCTGTTTGAAAATCCACAACCTTCTACTTTGTCTGAATCTTGTTCTTGTTCTTCTTCTTTTTCTTCTTTTTCTTCTTCCAAGCATTTCGCCCTAATGGAAAAAGCCTACTGTGCAAAGTGAATTTAGTGCCTCCTTTAATGTGGCACTTTGACTATCTGTGCTGGCTGGATGTATTACTATCATTACAGCACTCTGGTAGATATAAGAAAAGGAAGGAATGTGTTTTATAATCTGAGACGAAAAAAAAAAGAGAGAGAGAGAGCATTACCTGCCATCATAAAGTAAATGCATTTTCAAAAGAAGCCCTGGGTCCTATCTTATGGTGGGACTTGGCGTGGGCAAGAGATGAAAGAGTAGAATGGAAACAAAGGGCCATTTACAGAAAAAAAATGCAGAGAAAGATGTGAAATCATCCTGAGAAAATGCTATTAGGAGGATCTTTCATTCAAGAGCTGCTCAATACTTCAGCAGCCAATACAAGGCAAGGCTGTGCCACAGAAAGGCATTGGTAGAAGCATGCATTGTGTCATTTGTTTGTGATTGTGAGCGTACACTGTAAAACTGATCTATTCTCTATAGAGAAGCACCAGCTACTGCTTTCTAAAGGAAGCTCCATTCATTCCAGACTAATACACTGTGAACCTGCCCCAGAGATTATAGGATTTTCTGCTGAATAGAGTGTCCCTCTCATGGCTGATGGATCTGAATATACACTACTCTGCAAACCTAATCACATCACTAAGGCATCCAATGTCTGTGTCCAATTCTATCCAGTTTGGCCTTATGTATACTGTGCATTTTTTAAGCGTGTCCCAATCTGATTGCAGGTTTGCAGGTCCCAAAGGAAGTTTTAAGAAAGGAACACTGTGCCAGAGAGAGAGGCAGATCAATACTTCAGAAAGCACTATAAATGATAGTAGATAGACATCTACTCTTAATTAAAGGTCACTGAGGGAACACCATCTATAACAAGCACGACAAAGAAATAATGTGAGGGCTACTTTTTATGTGTTCACCAACCTCAACATGCCTCCCTTCTTTAAATATGCATTCCTGAGACAAGATGCAATGGCCAAATCCCTTCTGCACATACATTTTCCTCAATAATATAAGGATTAGTAGGGTATTTAAATTTTGATGCTACCTTCCCATTTTTAAAATGCCATAAGCCACCTGTATGACAAATGGTGGTCCATTCTTAACTAGTTTCTTCAAAACCACCCATTTCAGTTTCAGATGACTCCTCCTGCTAGATTAAGCTAATTAGAGATTAACACGCTTGCAGGAGAAGTCACTTGTGTTACATCAGCTAACAGACACCCACATTTGCTTGTACTGTATTGAGTGACACTTGTGTCCACAAAAGGTTTAGTTTTGACTTTCAGGTAACATACTGCCATGCTTGGTCCATTTCCTCTCCATTGGAAAATGTATAAACAAATAATCTCTCTCACACACACACACACACACACACACACAGAGTAACTTCAGAATACTACTAACTATCTAATGCCCTTTAATCAGTTTTTATTGTCCTTGTATTTTTTACCCTCAGATATAAAGAAATAAATGACTAAGGATTTGCGCCTAATTAATTTCATATTTTAATGAATAAAACATAATCTGGTCTCGGAAGAATCGTGGAACACAGATGAGAGACTAACATCACAAACCTACGTCTCAACAATTACTGTGCTAATGAATTCATTCTCCATTTTGACCATTTTACATTAATGAATATCATTAACTCTTGATGTAGTCCTCTTATAAATGTCGCATTTGAAATGAGCTGCAAATTTGAGTGAAGGGATCAGACAGAAGATGTGGTATTATTGTAGTGTGTGTGATGTGACATTGTGTACAGTAGAAATGTTTCATCATTTAGAGAATAGCATCAATATATATTTAAATGAAAAGGACTTAATATAATACCTACATTTTACACTTTAATTACTTCAAACTTGTCTCAGGATGCACTCACATGCTTTACTCTGGACTCTCCAGTCGTAGTCTATAGGATCAGGAGGCCAGAAGTGACCACAGTGACAATTTTAGGACATCCAGGTTGCACCCTGACCTTTTTCTAGGAAGCTCTGGGGTCCTGTTAGAAGTTTATTGAAGCTTTTGCAGGCAACAAATAAAGAATAACTACAGAGTATTGTGGTTTAAAAACAAAAATGAGTGGAACCACAAGTCTGCTTGTGCAATGACAGATGCAGGTCCCCAGTCTCTTCGGATCTCTGAGACTCTAGAAGCATTACTCTGGTGAGTTTTTGCTCAGCTAGTAGAGCATCAAGACGTCAAAACTCAGGTTTATATTCTGCAGGGGGCGAGGTACTGCCTTGCTTAAAGACAGGTTTGCCATGTCTCTCTGGGATTGAGTTTCCTTCAACAGAAAAGTCCCTTTTGAGTTTCAGGGGTTTTCTGAGTTTTTGGGGCCAGATCTGGGGTTGTGCAAGAATACCAGTGACTTACCTCATGACAGTAACTTATAATTTACCTTTTACAAATTCAGCTGTTAAACCTCACTTCTTCAATGTTGGAGAACTGAGGTTTTAGTGTTCCTCTAATTATGTTCATTCTCTGAAACATCTCTGTAAGGGGTCAGGGGTGCGAGACTACAGAATTCCCCAAAAAGCCAATTAGAGATTCCTCCAAATCTGACCGTCTCTCCCCTGTCGGACGGCTTTGAATGAAACTTCTATTGATCCAGCTGAGAAAATAGTGTTCGCTGCCTGTCAATCATAAAAGTTCATAAAAGCTTTATGTCAAACCGGTGCACTCAGAAATATGCTTCAATATTGCAGCCTGATAAAAACAGAATTACGTCACCTGCAGAATCAGACTGAAAATCTAATCTCTGCCCATCTTTTCCCACCAGGATCATGACTCGCTGAGGACAGCATATGGGACACACATGCCAAGAATCCCACCAATTAGATCAATAAAAACTCTAAAAACCATCATGTTAAAGCTCATAATTCTAACATTACCATTAGGATTGGATAGATTGAATGGAAACCCCTCTTTTTTTGTTATAATTGATGGACAGTTTATTAATGATCAGTTGCTATGTGTGGGTGTTTTTAGAGAATGGATTTCTCAACCTGTTTTAGGTAAGAATAAGGTAAACAAGCCCAATGGCAGTTGTTGGATAGATGGGTATAAACCCCCAATTGTTGATCTATGGAGAAAGGAATCTGTCACAGGTTTTTAGAATTTAATTTAATTTAATTTATTAAACACAGACAGAGGAAACACAAATGTAACACCAAGAACAAAACATAGATACTAAATAAGGAACCTAAAAGTAATAAAAAAAAAGAAAAAAAAAAAAAGAGATAGAAAGCACAAGAAACACCATCTATAGATAAGAGTGTTAAATTATTACACTTACTGTGTTAATTTAACACTAATGGTGTCGATTTAACACTTGTGAATTTACTGTGAAACAACACATAACAATAACAATAATGATATTAGAGAATGAGGACTCTAAGGACTTTTAAATGACAAACTAACATAATTACCAGGACTAAAGTATGATCATAAAGGGTAAGTAAATACATAAAACAGAACAGAACCAATATAAACATAAATATACTGCGTCAAAATAAAAACTTGTATGTGTACACAAGATACTTAAAAGAGGCTACAAGAGAGGGATACTTAGGAACTACAACAGAAATTAACACCAATAGAAAAGAAGAATTTACTAAACAAGAGAACAACAAAAAAGATAGAATATGCATAAAAAAAACAGAAGAACCAAGACCTAAACTAACACCAGAAGAGAATTAAGGATGGAAACATTGGGAAAATTAAGCACAACCCACGAATGACCAACAAAGACTGAGGACAGGACTTAGCAAATATTATACTAATTAATATAATAATATTAATATTAAACTATAACAAATCAGGAACACCTGTTGTAGTCACATGAGACACAAGGAAGGGGGCATGGCACGAACAAGAACACATGGGGAATGAAGTCAGACATGACAGAGTAGAGCTCAAACCTTGTGTTCTCTGGAGTGATGGATCTCCATCCAATACCTATAGGATGGGTTTATTTTTATTATTATTGTTTTTATTATATATTATTATTATTATTTTATTATTATTCTTTTTATTATTATTGCTCATTGGTATATTCCTTCAACTGTGGCTTTTACAGTACACCTCATCTAAGCATATAACAGCCATGCCTTACTAGGACAAAGCCCTGTCCCACTTTATCCAGCGTCTAATTCCATCAGAGCTTTGGGAATAGCAGAGATTTCTAAAAAGGAATCAGAATTTCTGAAGAGAACACACACTTGGACGCTAGTTAACAGTTTGTGAATCTAAGCTATCAAAAAGGTACTGTAAAATGAGCCAAGACCCCAAGGACTCATTTCTGTTCATAAAGAAATCTCGAGATTTCAAAAGCAGCCCCTTCTAAAAAATTGCTATTTTTTCCATCCACCCAGGTCTCTGTGCTACATTGACTGGGAACAAATTGCTGTTAAATAACAGAGCAAATGCTCTAAAGCACATAAGCATAAACAAAGTGGTGGAAATCATAATGGCATCATAATTCCACCTCATTAAGCCTCAGCATGCAGAGATAAACAGATTTTTGTGGCTTCTTAGTTGAGTTGTTTGGTCTCAGGGCGACAAGAACCAACAATTAGTGAGTAGATGTGGAGATCTGAGGCATAATCCACTGTATTAATAGCAGTTATTATCTGAGACCTCCCAGACCAGACGTTTCCAGGGGATCTTGGATTAGGTTACATCAGTTTAGCGCTGGATAAGCTTTAAATTTGAAAGTTCTTACCATAATAATTTTAATAATGGAGCTAATAATGAAAAAAAACCTTTAACATCCCAACTTTTTGTTCCCAACCCTGCTTCTCTAACCATGGCTACCCCATGAAGGTCAATACCTAAAGGCCTCAAGGGTCTTGTTGCAGAGACAAAGTTTGCAAGTAAGTGTTGTGCAAAGCCAAAAGCATATTCACAACATCACAATCTTGCTGATATTCTGTGGTTTGACTTGACCAATCACATAGTGCATTCATGTGGGGGAGTTTAGCCTTCTGTAATTTGTGCAGCCTGACAAAATGGACACTCACTAATATAACTCACTTAAACGAACTCATTTAAAAAGCTGACGTCACTATAATATTAAGCTACAAACAACCTCGTCTGCATTGATTAAATATCAGCTAAATAGGAGTGAAATGCAATTTAATACTGAAATTAAGAAAAAATAAATAAAAATGCAGTTGCTTTTCTTTGCAGATTTTACAAGCTGTGCTTGTGCCATTGATCACTTGTGTTCACAGTGGGTATATGTTAATGAAGTTGAATTCATCAATGATAAAGGATTTACATAAATATCCAGACAAACTACACATTAAAAGATGTATTTAACCAAAACCCAAACAAGTTGTTAGAGCTGTTTTTCAATTCTCTTTCTCTTTCAGGTTTGGAACGAGTCCCAGTTGTTTGGCTCTTTTCTCTGAGTCCAGTAGTGTTTGTATTCACAATAGACCTTATGTCTAAGTCCATTTACTCCACGTTTTTTCTTTCTCTCTCTTTCACTCACTCTTTTCACTCACTCTTCTCTCTCTCTCTCTCTCTCTCTCTCTCTCTCTCTCTCTCTCTCTCTCTCTCTCTCTCATTTCTCTGCCTGGCCCAAGCACTAATCCCAGTGGTACCTCTCAAGAATGGTCTGATGGTGATGGATTGCGCCACAGTGGAGCTACTCAAGAGCCTCGGAGGCAGCCAAAGAAGGTGGACATATATAACACAATCTAGTCCTGTCCACTTAACAAATGAGTGTTATGCTAATGTAATCTGTGGGATAATTCATTACTGAACGGAAGGATGAAGGGTTGGTGATGGGGATAGAAAGGACTGATGGTGCTGATCTGTCAAACCTTACAGGGATAAAAAATAACGACTGATCCCACAACTGAGGTTTCTGACACGAGGGAAATGACGGGATAATTGGCCACATGATTGATTTGTTGATTTCGTGGTAGAAGCCAGCGGTAAATCTCAGCGGTCAGCAGAAACAGAAGTGATGCTATTGGAGAATAACTGAATGAATAGCAGAGATATTTACAAGTCACAAAATGTCAGTTCATGAGCCTTTAGGCTGGAGTCCAAGTCAACACTTTGCCAATGGATGGTGATACACCACGAATTTAAGGGGATATGTCCCAAATCAATAAAGTGGGGAGAGAGAAAGAGAGAGAGAGAGAGAGAGATTTCTAGTGCTGCATGCTGTGCCTGGATGTTGATGGAAAGATGCATATTTATTACGTTATTTTTGTCGAGTCCGAGTAGAGCTGGGAGTCATTAAAGATGAGTTACGAGTCTGAATTCTATTTGTATGTTTGAGTCGCTAACTTGAGTGCTGTTTTATTGTTTTATCTTTGGCAAGGTACCAAACCAAACAATGTTACATGAAATAAGAAATGCTTTTATAGTCACATCACACAGTACAAGATCTGCTCTGAAATTAATTTGTCTGTGGCATTGAACAAACACACACATGCACAAACACCTAGCCTGACCAACAGCCAACCAGGTGCCTAGACAGCATTGCAGGGTGAGATTCCCTACTCAAGATCTCTTCAGCCATGGATGTTGAGGGAGGAGACAGCACTGGTTTTCACTCTTTACCCCTTACCAGTCCTGGACATCAAACTGCTTACTATTTAGTCTCAAGTCTGCTCCTTTAAGTCAAGTAGTGTTTGTATTCACAATGGAGCTAATGTCCAAGTCCATTCACTCTGCCTTCTTTCTCTCTCTCACATTCTCTCTTTCTGCCATTTCCCTGCCTCACTCACCCACTAATCCCAGCGGTGCCCCTCCAGAATGGCCTGATGGTGATGAATTGCACCGGAGCAAAGCTGCTTAAGAGCCTCTGAGGCAGCCAAGGAAGGTGGACATATATATCACGGCCGTGGCTGCCCTCTATCTTAGTGATGTCTACAAAGAGCTGTCTTTGCAAAGGAATATTTTAACCCTTATGTGAGATGAAAATTATAATATGTCATGGATTCCCACAGGCTTCTCTAGTTTAGCTCCAGAGAGTCCCCCTAACAACTAAGAATAGTTAAATGTACATATATGCGAGAAGCATGTTGATGGTAATTAAAAACTCAGACGTGCATACTTGTTAGTCTGAAATGTTCAACACGAGGGAGGTATTTCCTCAGAGTTGCATGTTGTGTGTAATTTGAAGCAAAGAATCAGAACCCACTTATGAACCGAGGCCAGCAGGTATAAGGTGTGTTTTCAATGAAAGCTGAGTTTATCAAATGATGTTTTGAGTTGATCAGTGTTTTGTTTTTGATGTGTGACTGAGTTTTAAAATAAATCTTTCAATTCTATGCTAAACGTGAACAGCTGTGGGAAATCAAGATTTTTCTAGGTCCTAGGAACTACACAGAATAAATTATTGGATAAATAATTTGGATAAATAAATCTGCCAAATGCATAAATGTAAATGTAAATTAAGTGTGGCCTAAGGCCCATATGCTCTTCTTCCTTCATTACTCCATCCACCTCTCCCTGCAGAGCCAGTGTCCTATTGTTGATGGGACTCTGTGTCCAAGTTGATTCCCTCCTGTGAGTGGCTATCTCTTTCTCTTTGAACAGGCTATGTGGCCTTCATCCACAGGATGTCGTTTTTCTTTTCTTTTTTTTTTTTCACACACTGTGCTTGAAATAAAGCATGAAGATGAAGTATTGGCCTGTAGCCACCTGTCCCCATTGGAGAGAGATTCTTAGAGCCAATGATTCAGAACAGGAACATTACAAAATTCAGAAAATTATAAAACTGATATCAGCAGGGACCAGACGGGACAAGAAGTAACTGTGTAACAAGAAGAATGTGTTCAGGGACAATTTTTTTCTCATTACAGACCCATAGCGCTTGCTTACATATAAGAAAGGGAACCATCAATATAGCCAAATCTGATCTCTGTAAATAAAAATAATAATAATTTAGAAAACCTATATTGATGAATGAGGCTTGTAATATGAATGTAGCCTTAGCTTATATTAAGAAAATGTCAAGACATATTTGTAGATCAAATTTATTAAATGAAAAACAAGTCCAATTTACTTGGTGCAACCTTAAAACTATCTTCCAGTTACAGTCCTTGCTGAGGAGCACATTCTGAAAAACTCAACACATAAAAATAAAGAAATATATCACCAATCAGCACTGGTGCCTTTTTTCATGAAGTCAGAGGAATGTTTGTCCCCAGGCATTTAAATACTTCTCTTGTGGATGTTGGAAATTCACTTCTTAGTGAGACATGATTAAAGTTGATGCTATTTCCCTCCATAATTAGCTCTCATGCTTGTGACATGCACTTGGATGTGACAATCCCCATTCATTTCAAAGCAAAATCGTCTGTCACATCAAATTCTTGACATCAAAACCAGCCAATCACAGCAACCCCAGCCAAAACAAAGTGTCTCAAAGTCTCTAAAAGGAAAGAAAAGAGAATTAACTGAGAACCTGAACCTGTGAAACTGAATATCCATAAGTGCCAACTTAAAACACACTATATTTCCAAAAGTATTCACTTGTCTGCCTTAGCATGCATATGGACTTCAGTGACATCCCATTCTTAACCCATAGGGTTTAATATGATGTCGGCCCAACCTTTGCAGCTATAATAGTTTCAGCTCTTCTAGGAAGACTTTCCACAAAGTTTAGCAGTGTGTTTATGGGAATTGATCATTGTTGATCATTCTTTCAGAAGCACATTTGTTCAGCTGAGGTTCATAGCTGCTCAGCTGTGGAAGCCCATTTCATGAAGCTCCCTTCACATTGTTCTTGAGCAAATCTGAAGGAAACATGAAGTTTGAATGTCTGTAGAAATTGACTCTGCAGATAGTTGGTGATCTATGTATGCACCTCAGCATCCACTGACTCCGCTCTGTCATTTTACATGTCCTGCTACCTCATGGCTGAGTTGCTGTGGTTCCCAGTCCCTTCCATTTTGTTATAATACCACTGTCAGTTGACTGTAGAGTACTTAGTAGCAAGGAAATTTCTTAACTGGACAAGAAATTTCATAATGTCCCCATGCTGGAATTTACTGAACTCCTGAGGATGAACCATTCTTTCACAAATGTTTGTAGCAGCAGTCTGTATGCCTAGGTGCTGGGATTTATACACCTGTGGCCATGGAAATGATTGGAACACCTGGATTCAATGATTTGGACAGGTGAGAGAACGCTTTTGGCAATATTGTGTACGTCTACAGCAGAAGTGTTATTGGGTTTATAAAATTCAGTGGTGGGCAATCAGACACTTGTTACCCTTTGGAGAAGTGGTAATAAAAAGGTGGATTAAAAAATAGTATAAACATATTGGTCATGTATAAAGGAAAATAAAAAACATCAGCCAGATCAAAATGCTACTTTGGTTTTTTTATTACTTTATCTGTGGTACTAACCCATCAAATCTTAGAATGACTTCAGGGACCACCCCACTGTACATGTGCCTCACCCTTTTTAGGGTTAAAAGTCTACACTGTAAAACATGTCTGTGAATTTTATGGTGAAATCTGTAAAACTATGACAGTAAATGACTGTAAACTCTAAAAAGGTTGAAAACAATTACATAACAGTGTAACAGTGAAATACCGTAAATACTTTTATCAGCCAAAATACAAATTTTTACATCTCTTTACTGTAAAAAATACATTATTTCACTGTTAAATGCACAATCCTTTAGGGGGAGATACAAGTGTCCAAGTACTGGGAGGAGTTGAGACTCATTAGGGAGCTCCCAGCATGCCTTGCTTCTCCATATTTCATGTAATTTTCAGTTTCTTTGTTTTTTCAGTCTTTGAGACTTTTTGATTTTGGGTTGCATTGGGGTGATTATTTTGTGTATTGGTGTGTGTGTGTGTTTGTGTTTCTGTGCATGTTATGACGAGATGTGTGTTGCTCAGGAAAGTTCACCATCAGCCTGTGTTCAGAGTGCTGGAGTGTGGCACCCAGATACCACACATTTCTTTTGTCCTTTCAGCAGTACTTCCTTTTAAGGGCTGAATATAGGATGTGGTTTGACTATATCTAAATATGGCTATAAAGTGATTCCTCGTTTTTCGCGCGGGATGCATTCCAAGACCACCTGCGAAAAACGAATTTCCGGGAAGTAGAGGAAAGATAGGTTTTTTATGTATTTAACCAGTATTTGGTCTTTTAAAACCCTCCCTGTACTGTTAACAACCCACCCTTTGTATTAAACAGTCATTCTATAATGTTTTTCAGCTGGAACTACATGTGATATCCTACCAGTTTCTTTAATAGAGTAATTCCTAAGCTGTGATTTGGCGTAAGTAAATTTCACTCAGACGTGGACATGAACAATACATGTACTGTACGTAAGAAATATTTGTAAATTATATATTTTGTCACCTACAGGCCTAGTCTAATATATGTAAATAATAATAAAAATAATTTTAATTTACACACAATAAGAAAATGATATTTTTAAATTTATTTTTAAATCACACTGGTTTTGTTGTTTCAAGGCTAGGAAAGTGTTTATTATTAATATTTTATAGGATTTCATGAAGAATTTTGGGTGTTCATTATCGAGAGAGAGAGAGAGAGAGAAAGAGGCAGATGAAAGCATTAATCTATGCACCAATCACATTCGTCGTCTCTCCAATTCCCCCAATCAAAGGTTATCTTACAATGCACAATGTCAGCAAGAAGTTACTGTGCAGTGTAATGCATGTCGTCTTCCACCAATAGGATGCACAGGGTCTACTTCATTATTCAAATTAATAACATATAGAATAGTAAAAGGAAAAGGATTTGAAAACGAAATCATAAAGATTTGTGCACTCTTCTTTGCTGACAACAGGCTAATAATAGCAATAAATATAGATGAATTGTATGACATTTTAATGGATTTAATGAAATATTTTGGCTATTCATCTTTCACAGTCTTCCTAGATTTTCCCTCAATGGGAAATGTAAATAAAACTGTAAAAATTTATGATTGCCAAACATGTGACTGTATATTTTACAGTGAAATTCTGGCGACCATAGCTTTTTACGGATTTTTTTACAGTAGTTTGCTGACCTCGTAGAATAACTGAGATTCTCAGTTAAGGGCAGCTTTTTAAAAATAATTTACAGCTAGATAAGTCACAATATCTGTCTCATTGTAACATAGTATTGCTTTCAAAAGGAGAAGGACCTCCAACCATTTGTTGCTGGCCTGATTCACCTACTTGAACTTAACAATTGGTTCCTGGCCTCTATGTTTACCCCTAACTTGTTTGAGATTGGTCATGATTTTATCCTTGGACTGTTGTGTGCTGGAAAATTATTCTGGGATCTTCCACTAAATTTGGACTTCACTCTTGGCCTGTTCTCTTTCGGCTCTTCCAAAAATCACAACCGTCTAGTGTGAGGGATTTTAATGTTAGTAAACTTGGCAACATTAACTGTCATTGTCTACACCTGCTGAAAGCCATTTTTGACCAAAAAACTCTTCAGGATACTTGAAACTATTCAGCTGGCTTGCTTTTCCACCAATTTTGATAGGAACACAAGACACATCCACACACAACCTACTGGCCTGTAAACATCTTAGAACAGTAGCCAGTGCACCTCATGTTGCTCAGAAACAATCCCAGAAAACACAAATGGAGTATGCTCCTGCTGTATATCCTATTATTTAATTAATTAATTAATTTAATGTTACACTTATATAGAGCCTTTCTAGAAAACCAAGGACACGTTACAACGTTATTATTATTTATACATTTATTATTTATTATGTGTATCCTATACTATTCACAGCACCACAATACTTTATTTGTGCCTCTGAGCTGATCAGCTATTGTTTGTTTCCAGCTTCCAGTTTTCTGTTTCACAAACCAATTTATGTTGGTGGAAATGTGTCAAATGGTTCCACGTTGTGGGAAAAGGACTATGTGTTGACCACATAAACATGTCAGAAAACCTGAACAAAATACCTAGTGTAGTTGTCAAAAAATCTCTAGTGAATAGTTGTTTGAAACCTTCAGCCAAATCAGACCCCAGCACTCCTATTGTGTATGTTACAATCCTCTATCAGAGAATGGTGGGTGAATTAAATGTTTGCCAATGAGGCCAAGGAGATAAAGAAGGAGAATAAACAGATAAACATCTCAAAATAAAACGGAAATGAGAAGAGCTTTCACTGGGCAGGAGTATCCCTTGTGGAATTTCTTCATTAAAAATTTAAACTAACCTTATGGGAGCAAATTTTTCTAACATCAACACCAAGACCTCACCAACCATATCTTTAAAGCAGACCAGCTGCATTAAGGTGTCAAATGTGTGTATAGGCATGACATTAACAGGGGCACTCTGTAGCAACCACCCATGAGACTAGGTTTACTTTGCCTAATGCCAACTGTAGGATAGGGAGGTATCAATAGCCCTTGTGTCTTGGGATTAGTTGTGACACAGCATTTGTGCCAAACCTCACTTATTAAAGTCACATATTGAAGATATGAATGATTCACTACTGATATGATGGTCCTTCCATTGTGGCAAGTGAAGGTCACCTCACATTGATCAGTGACTTGCTGGACAGCTTTGGATGTAGATCAGGCATGCTTTTCCAGGACATTGAAGAGTCAGGAGTGTGTCCAAGGGGTTTCGGTTAACAAATGGGTGTCCAGTCTAATGGAGGCAATTCTGACTGAAGTGTAAAGCAGGACTTGAGGCTACATCTCCATCATCTCCAGAGTCAGAGCAGAGAGGGTCTCAGACATACACTTTATTAGAGACAGAGCAGTGTGAACTGGACCCTTGGAGGAGAAAAATGGAAAAATATAGGGAATAATTACACAGACAAGGTAAGATTTTTCAGCACGGAAGCTCCATATATTTACACCCCCTGGCCAATATACTGGAAACCCTGATTCTTTAAAAGACTGTAAGGTTTGTCAGTGCATTTTGTCCTTTATTAAACACTCATTTTGTCTGAATATTCTTAGGTAATTGGCCACATCCATCCAAGCCCTGAGAAGGTATGTATTTCTGATATAGTGGCCAGTGAGTGTGAGTAAAAAGGAGGGTATTTTTCTGAATAATTACATAATTAGCATTAATATTTAGTTTTAACTCTGTTTACTTTGAGTTCTTGCTTAGAAATGTTCTTGGTAAAAGTGAATCTCAAAGTCTTGAAAGAAAAATACAATGGAAAGAAGCTGAATTCTGTTTTGTTGAGCAACCGAAGCAGCAGAAATGACCTGCAGCAATAAATCAGAAAGTGTTGTGCAATGCTAAGTTCCAACCTATTACTTTGTTGTCAGTTTTTCTAACTATGAGTCAAAGGCACATACTAAATCCAAAATGTGCTGATGGTTTCTGTAGAAAAGCAGAGAAATATCTATGAACAGAAATTTTAGAAACATTCACCATGACTCAGAAGCCTTAGGCTGAATAATGACTGCTTCAGGCTTCTAATTCTAATCAAAACTATAGTGTACACTTTGATCTCAAGATTTCATGTAATTTTACTTTTTAAAATATAAAATAAATGTAATAAATATAAATTATATAATGTGCTCCAAATAAAAGCAAAAGAAGTAAACAACGAAGACATTTGGGGATTAATTGGATAATTAACCTTTTACTCGACATATCAATACAATTCAAAACAGTATTCAAAATGACCAGTTAATCTTATATTGGATCATGTTTCTAAAAAAACTATTATATTAAGATCTAAGAATTGTGGAAAGTTGTAAATTATCTGGCATAAAAATAATAATAATTGCATCAGCAAATTTCTTATTATCAGTAAATGAAATATTGATCACATCTGAAGTGCAGGTTTTTAAATAATTTTTAAATAACACACGGACCTGGTAAATTTGACTTGATCCAAGTAGAAGAGAGGAATAATCAGAATTCCAGTATTGTCCACCTCTCCTCTGTGAGTCTGAAAGCGGATTTTCTAAAGCCCTTGCTCCCTGGGATCAGATATGAGGTGGGAGTGTGTTTGCACATTTGGATTGTTGTTAGCTGGTCATGCTGCGGTTCAGAGATTTAGGTGAAGGTCTGATTTGTGAGGTGCTGATGGTTTTGGAAGAGAATTTTTTTGAGTCAGAAGGTGGTGCACTCTATCATGAGTTTACACCAACAGAGACATGTTAGAGAACAAAGACTCAAGCTCCTATGTATAACCACTACAGCATGATGCACATAATCTAAAGATTTGCAGTATCCCTAAATATGGCATATCAATAAGCAAGTCAGTCAATAAAAGCCTGCAAAGGCTTTAACGTAGATAATCATTAGTGAGGTCAGGGTCTGATGTTAAATGAGTTCTATCATGGTTTTACAATCCAGTGTTTGGAGAAGGGTGGTGTTTATACACCTCTAGCTCACAACTGGCATTGAGCATTATGATCATAGGCTCATTTATGGGAGCTCCAGAGCATGTCATTACAGTAGGATGCCTGAATCCACAACCTTTTACAGTAAATTAATTCACAAATTATAAGGGGTATCTACAATTGTATGGACATCTCTATTCCCATTCATTTGCAGCAGAAGTGCTTTTTGATTTTGGGGGTGTAACAAACATTGAGAATTAAAGCAGTAATTAGAACAGCCATCCATATTCCACTTATCTGAAGAGGGTACATGTAGATGGATGTTTAGGTCTGTACAGATGTTGCTACAAATCAGAGTGCATTACATCTCAATTAATCCGATGGAGATCTATTCAATTGCATGAGCGCCAATTAAATGTAATGGAAATAACACTCTCACTGGAATTAGCCCTTTAGCTTTCCGTCTCTGCTTCAATGCCTCCATACACAAAGCCTCACAAAGCGTTAATTATCCTCTCATTTCCGTCCGGTGAATGGAAACTCTCCCAGAGTTGCTGGACAAGCTGAGAAGGTCAATGGGAGGCTTAATAACCCATAAAAACTGGACAGCCCTCTGGGATACAGATGAACTATAGGGCCTTAAGTTACATTGTGTCTGTAATTAAAAAATAATTACATATAATATTACAAGAATTAACAGTGTAACTACAGCTGATGCATATAATGTTACATTTGAAGGGTTCTTGGCTTCATCTACTTAAATTTTTGACAACTTTTGATGGCAGTCAGCCTTCACTTAAACAGTAGAGAGTTCAACACTCTTGTGTTTTGGATAAACACAAGCACTCTAACTCATACCAAAGGTAATGTATAGGACTTCATCAATCCAGAGAATGCTGTTCCAGCAGTCTAGCATCAAATTCTGATGGGTTGGTGGGTTGGTTTTATAGACCTCTTGTCAACACTCTGTTGAGCAGGATGACCATGGCCCAGGGAAGAGCTCTTAAAATAAGAACCTTGGATCCAGGTTCCAGGTTGTGGTTTTAAAAATGAATGGCTGGTATGACACTACAGATGCAACTGCTAATGCACTTGATTAGTCAAGTATAGCATCTGACTGGTTGACTATTCTAAAATCCTGGCCTGGAAACTGGATCCAGCGTCTGGATTTGAAGATCTCTTATATAGAGTGTGGCTGCTCATGCTTGTCTATGGAGATTGAAACACTTTCATTGCTAGTGTAGTTACCTTCGTTTTTTGTGTTTCTAAAGCCTGTAAAGCCTGTAAAGCCATTAAATGTTCTTTCATGAAATTATTTCATTTTTCTTTACTTTAAGAAAATAAATGCTATCACATATATCAGTTTAGGCTCAAGTAAACACATGCTAAAAATGCAAGATCTTGGGGAGTCCATGGTGTTTTTTTGGCTTTGGTATCTATGCACTGTGTAGGACAAAACCTGTCTTTGAATGCCAATTCCCCCCTCCCCTTCCTCCCAGTCTAAATAGTTCTCTGGGCTCTGGCTGATTTCAGAGAGATAAGTCAAATGACACCAAACGGCTGCCGACTATTCCACCGAAGCTCCTTTGCATGGAATGCTAAACAGCCTCTCAGTCCCTTTTAATGGGAATTTAGCGGTGAGCAGATAATGGCCTAGGTAAAAAAGAAAAAGCCATTCCCAAAGAACACTGGATTCTTTTCTCTGTCCACCTGCTTTGAATTATAATTTTGAACAAGTCTTTGTTCAATTGTGGGCAAAAGAAAAAAAAAATCCCTAATTCTCCAAGTCTCTCTTAAAAACAAGTGTCTCAAATGTGACATCTTACTAAAGTCATTATTGCCCCTTCTACCTCCTCCTAACCCTCTTAAAATCAAGGTTCTTTTGAACTATTGTATCTCCCATCACCTCTAAACCTGCTCTAATGCCCAGATTAAAGCTGAGAACATCTGACATTTCGAGGGAAATTGATATTCCAAAGAGGATCCCGCTACAGTTTCATGCCAGATTCATCACAGCGTGTTCTTCTAGGTATGAACACAGCATTGCAGCTTATGATATCAACTGAAACCACTGTCTTTTTCTCTTTTAAGAGCAACTAGATATTAGTCAAATCTCACTTGACATATATGGGGGAACTCATATTTATTCCTAAATAATGGAATTGGAATGGCCTTGCAATTGGAATAGTCTGTGTAAAAAATATACTCACTTCAGAGATCACAGTGCCTGTGCTCCACAAGTTAATGCCCCTGAGCCTCCTAGCCCTCTAATCCAAGCTTTGCATTTAACATGGTGACCATACGCTTATGTGCAGCTCCTCCAGTGACAACATTAAAACTGCCTGTCTAATATTTGTAGGTCCCTTGCAAGCAGCCAAGCCAGTTTGGTCCCTTGACCATAAGTGAGCCTAGATTATCCATGTTGCTAGTTCACTGGTCATCCTTCCTTGGACCAGCTTGGCTTGTTAGTGGCCACTGTACACCAGGAAAACCCTCCAAGACATTTCTGAAAGTTTTGGAGATGCTCTACACATAACCATTTGCTCTCTGCATGATATATCCCCTCCTAGACAGACGTCACTCTATCCAGATCCTCACTCCCTTCACCTGGCAACCGTTTTTATCTTTTTGCTGAATGCTGCTCACAATATGTCCATCTCAAACTTGTCAAGATCTCGGACTATTAATGTTGTCTAACAATATAAGGAGATTTGAAAATTTGGGTCCTGGTAAGTAACTCACAGGTCAAGCTTCATGGCACAACATCAAAGCATGTTTTACATAGATTTCAATGCAACACAGACTTAAATGAAAAATGAATAACCACTTCAAAGGGATGAGAAGATAAAAAATATCTCAGGACAAACATCCTCAGCAAACAATGCTGAAACAGCTATTGTATAAATAGCCAAAAAGTAATCAGCAGGGGCTCATAAAACATGGTGAAACCTCTCTGAGTCAGCAGGACAAAAGATGCCGACCCAGTGCAGCCAGAATGAGCCTCAAGCTCCTTGGCATTACTGCTCTATCTGTCTGAATACAGTCAGGTAAACACAGCACTAATGGTCCAGGCTTCTGTGCTTATGCATCCTGGTAGGTGAAATTCCCAAAAGTTCTTAAGTTGCCTAAGCTTTCATCTCCAAAATCGAAGATTTGCTCTGAAATGACTTCAAATTAGCTCCATCAAAGTCTGGACTGAATTTCTACAGTACAGCCAGTGAAAGTCGCATCCCAAAATTTCATTTTCGGAAGCTTTTTGGATAATACTATGATTATATATTATGTACTAATCTTCTCTTCTTCACCTATTCCTCACCTTGGTTACCATAGCAACAACCTTCCTTGTCCAGAGAAATTTTCAAAAGTTTTAGCTCAGCTTGGAAAATCGGACACTACTCCATCAATAGATTGATTACTGTGCCTTAGCTACTGATTTTTTTCTCAGCTGGAGAGTAACTTAATTTCTGTCCATCTTTAGTTACTTTTCACACCACACCATGTGTGTATTCGTGAATTTGAGGTTGATTCAACAATGTATGTAATACCTTGTTGAACAACGTATGTAATACCTTGAAAAATGGTGGAAATCCGGGCTATTTCTTTAGTCAAGGGCACTTAAAAGCAAGATATGTTCCATCTGGCTTAGCCTTAGTCTCTCCCCCAGCAAAAAACCCAATGTTAATATTATTCATGAATTGGACAGCAGCTTGATCCTTTGTGAACCAGAATTATCACAATGTGGGGCAAAGACCTGGAATTCATCTAGACATCTGCACATACGGATATTATTCAACATCATATCTGGCCCGCAAAGCAAGTGTCCAGCAGTTATGATAACCTCTCTCTGAGAGGCAGCCCAGTGTAATTTCCTTTTGGGTTTGGTGAATGGTCAGATGGGGTTTGGGTTTCGATTGCGTGACTGAGGCCAGCGTTCACAGAAATGACTAGTGAGAAAGGTGTTGAAGGTGTTTGATAGCTATGTTTTCTAAGCCTGAAGGGAAGTGACACACTGTCTATCAGTGTCTTCACCTTAATCATCATCTTCATCATTTTCCTCATCTTTTTCAGTGCATTTCTGCTGCCCTTCCCTTGGATTAAAGGATTCAGTAAATTGGGCTAAGATTAGGCTTATTTGAAGTTTTAGCTTATAGTTTTGATAAGGTTGCTAAAAAAGCATGGTACAATTCTAACAGAGAAGCATTTTATGATTTTAACATAGCATGATACATGCCAATATATTAATAAAATGGCAAATCTTAATTAATCATGAGAAAAATTTGAATACTTTGGGGCAAGTAAAAACAGGGAGATATTTTACATTATACATATTTTATGGACAAAAATATATTATTTGAAAAGTATTAAGTACTGAAATATATATACACTACCAGTCAAAAGTTCTCATTAGTGGTTGGTGGAATAGAGCTAATCACTGTATAGAACTTTGTACCAGCTCATGGTCTCACACAGATTAAGAAGGCAAGCGGTTCTACAAATTAACTCTTGAAGAGGCCACAGCTGTTCACTGAAAACTGTTCGAGGTGACGACTTCTTGAAGCTGACTGAGAGAATGGAGAGAGTGTGCAAAGCCGTTTTCAAAGCAACAGGGGGCTACTGTGAAGAGTTTAAAGTATAAAACATATTCTGGTTTGTTTAACACTTGTTGTTTACTACATATTCCATATGTGTTCCTTCTATACACTTTTCTACAAGAAACTATGTATAGATTACAAATGTTTTGATGTTTAAAAATACAGATATTATTAATTAACATTTGGCAAATATAAAATATTGGAGAATGTCATAATGAATATTTAATAAAATTATGAAAATACAACATTAAAAAATACAGAAGCCTGTGAAATCTGACATATGTTACAATACACAAATCAACATAACAGTAAATGATAATATGAATTTATGCTATTTTTATTAATACTGTATGTGTTTATTTCTCTATTTTTAACATACTAGCAAATGGAAAATACTCCATTGTGCTTTATCCCACATTATTATTATTATTATTATTATTATTATTATTTCACACATACTGCAATAGCTTTTGAACAAGCTAGGACTGAGAGTTAATAACTCTCCATTCAGAGTCCTCTCCTGAGCTGCATGCTAATTTAAAAAGAGGTCATTTTGAAATCCAAGGTTAATTATTTCACTTTCTTTCACTGGTGTTTATCTTTGACATCAGAGAAGAGTTGATTCCCAGTTCCCAGTTTTTACTCATTAATCCATTTCATTTCATGTCTGTATCGTGCAAAAAAAAAAAAAAAGGATCCATATTTAAGATGTTTTATCTGTGCTTCAGAACATTAAAACGAAAAGTTCTTATGCAACTGCCCAATGGTTTAATAGTCATATCTCCTCAAACCATGAATATATCTCTTCTCACCTAATACTCTTATTGATAGCTCAGTGTCAGAAGATTAAAAAACTTACTGACATGTGGAAAGGGAGAATTTAGTTTTTTGAAACCAACTGAAACTAATTGAAAAGTTTTTTTTTTTTAAACTGCACAACAATATCTTAATAAAATCTACATTATATTTCTCTTCTCTGCATATATTCAACCATTGGATCCACACACCAAAACACTAGAAAAACAAGAAGTGTTGATTCAAATTTCACAGACCACTTACAGTTACACTTCTGTGTATGTAGAGTCATTTCTTCCAACATCATTTAGCTTTATATCCTCCAAAATACTTTCACACCTCCCTATTTTCATATTCTTGATATTTGATATCTACGCCCTTCATGTAGTGGAGAATGATGGAAATCCAGGACATTTCAGGGTCAAAGTCAAAGCCTGAAGCTGCTTCATTTAAACACAAAACCCAGTTGGCTCCGACGGTCCCCAAACTGAGACTCTTCTGGACCTGACTGAGAACCTACAGGACATGTGTCTTTATGGACTCAGCCTTAATATAAGGTTTGATGCAGGAAACTGTACTGGAATAAGACTTTGCTAAAGTCCTTCTGCTAATTTTCTAATTTCAAGAAGCTTAAAATACATAATGTCAATGGTTCATACCCAGTGCCATGGCTAAGTGTGTTCACATATTAGTGCACCAATGTGTCAGTGTCACGGTTCTCTTCCATTAAAGCATGAAATGCCACTGCAATACTTCAGGACTAGTAACTGCAGCCCTCCACCTAAACCCTAACCCTAATCTCAACACTAGGCTTCACCCTAACTGTAACTGTCCTTAGCCCTAACACTAAATCTAAACCTAACTTTAAATCTAACCTCAAAACTAAAGTTTGTAAATGTGAGTTTTACATTTTTATCTGATGAGGTTTCCCACCAAAATATTAAGATGAGAAATTCTTAAATGGTAGCTTTACAAAACTGTCCAAATGGATAAAGGATTGTCTTTGAAGATTTGTTGAAATGTGTGTGTTCTTCTAAATTTACATTTGAGTTGCCTGAATATTTTTTTAAATATTGGACATATAATGCATCCATGGAGTGCAGGTGTCAATGCATATAGTAGCCACCACAACTCAAAGAAAATTATGTTTAATTTTATTTCTTTCAACACTTTTAGTCCATGAGCTCTGTTCATCTGACAGAACCAGAAATGCTTTCCAAATAGCCCCATACTATAAATCATATGCGTCACAAATAAAAAAGCTAATAATACTGCACTCAGACAATAAATAGACACTAATTTGACAAGGAAACATGAACTTAAAATGTTATTTTGACCTAAAACGCACTGTGAGTGCAGAAACCGATATTTTATGACTGACACTGCATCCAGATGGTGTGGGGAGACATTTGGGTCTAAGCCTCAGCTTTGCTATGACTTGGTAACATCATTGACTGGTCAATCATTTTCAGACAAGGAGAAGTACTTAATTACATTTTAAGCAGAAACATTTTAAGCCGAAAATAATTTAGTCACACATTTTTGATAAAACAGTCCCTGAGGGCAGGGACAGGGGATCAGATTATTTTCCTTGGGAAAAGAATGAGACAAAGTCATTAAAAATATATTATTATTTACAATGACAGCCTGGCAAGCAGCAAGGGATTGTGAGGGTTGTGAGACCCTCTCCAGGGCAGGGAAAAGGGCTGTGTTTGAGATGAACCTATTGATATTTCACATTTGTTCTACATTCTGAAACCAGACTATCGATATGCAATATGATGCCCACACCAAATAAAAAATATAAAGATATGGCAAGCCATGGACAGATTAGCTGAATGTAAAGCCTGTAGTAATCTGTATTACTCTCAAACTCAAATTAACAAACAATGTCCAAAAACTGTGAGAAACATATTTAGTTATTTTAATGACTAAATACTCACATATAAAATACATTTGATGTATTTGATGCTTCAGTTTAGCAAAATTACCTTGATTTTTTTCTCCTGTGTCTTGCAATTATTTAGGCAGCCATTTTGTAAATGTACAGTAAAGGCACAGAAGTGCTTGCAATACACTCACAGTGAAGTAGCAGGTGCTCAACAATGTCCTGGGCGATGTAAAGTGCTGTTTTCCCGGTCTTTTAATTAGAAGGTCAGACAGTAAGCTCCAAAGATTCTGGCTCACACTTGATATGTAGTGATTCAGGGTTAAGACTAGACTAATATTTAACCAAGAGTTTTTAATAAAACTCCACTCAGACCTCTAAAGCTGAAAGAAGACTAGTGTCTACAGGTGTCTTGGGTAATAATGATGCATGGCTATTATTGCTAAATGTTCTCTAAGCTCAAAAAAGCTCTGAAATTAATGGAGACAGCTGTAACCAAAGACCCCTCCATAACCCGTCACCACAGACACACACAAACACACACACAAAGCACTAAAGTTGCTACCAAGTCAAATGGCCTACTTTCCATCAAAATTGATTCTTGAATCTGATTTTCCACTCCAAAGCTCAATCTAATAACCCATAATTACCCCAATCAGCAGATAATTCCACTCAGTTCCAGTCAAACAGGAGGAGAGCCACAGAGGGAAAGAATAACTCAACACTTAATAATTCAGAATCATTCAAAGTCTCACATTTCCAGCAGTGGAGATTTTATTCCTTGAGGACTGCTGCTTAAAACATCTAATGGAAATCAATGTACAAACTGATAGATATACATAGTAGTGCAATCGCTGTGATCTGATTTATAACACTGATCTCAGTAGCACAATCTAATAATAATATAGAGTTTATTCCAGCAATGGTCAAAGACAATGAGAAGGGGAGAGAGAAGGCCTTACATTACATATCTTCATTCATATCAATTCAAACTCAGATGTACTGTCAGGGTAAGAACCATACACTTACCTGGAAAGAGAAAGAGAGAACGATAGAAGAAATTCAGAATAATATAAAATTGATCTGAAATTATTCATACCTTCCTCAGATTTGAAAAAAAAAAATCATACAGAAACAAATTATCTGAATACATCCTTCAAGTAATCTATGAATTGTGAGAATGACATTTCAAAATTAAAAATATGGAAAATAATCATTTAAAATCACGAAGCCAAACAATTTTTAAAAATTATTTGACATCTCATAAATGCAAGGCAGTTTTATTTAAGAATACATTTCCACTGCTTTGCACCTCAGTGCTGAGGGGCTTTATACCCCTCTAGCCAAAACACAGTGATGAAGGGACATGAAACTGAGATACAAGTGTAATATTCTAAATCAATAAACACAATTAGAAAGCAAAACTGAGATAAACAAACAGAAGGAATCACAGTAAACGAAAAACACAAACTCAGGAAACACTTGGCTGATACATTCAGAATGAGACAACTGAGGAAGAGCTGAGCACAATATGTCATCATTGGGACAGATAACATACAGAGGACACTGATGATTGAGGAACAACAGTGAAGAATGCTAAGAAATTATAAAGGGATGGAATGGGGTGCAATCCATAAACGTGGCTACTCAAGGATGAATTGGTCACAAATAAATCAATCAATAAAAACAAATAGAGCAAAATATAATAAACAGGTGGTGGACCTGAAAGTTAGTCTAAAAACAAGATTGCTCAGTTAGTCAGAGAGAAAAAGAGGTGGGTGGTCTAGAAGATTCAAGGGTAAATTATTTTGTTTCCCCTGCAGCGTGGGCTCTGGTGAATACCTGATTCATCTTCATTTTACGAATGGGAATTTAAGCACAAACTGGAAGTGCTTACACTACACTCTTAAAAATAAAGCTGCTATACACAAGCTCTTTCAAGAGACTCCATAACCCCCAATAAAATATCTTCTTCTCCATAGATGTAAATACTATACACACACACACACACACACACACACACACACACACACACACACACACAGTTACATTGTGGAAGTTACATTGTAAGTTCTGGGAAACAAAATGGTGGACTATAAATCCCCAACTATTTATACGGAATACACAAGCAACAAGAGAATAACAGCTGAGTTCATTCAATGCCATCAATTATATTTTACAAGTAAGAACTGCTCTGTAATATGTACTGATATTACACTGTAAATAGAGAGAAAATAAACTCTAAAATGTGGCAGTGTACACTGAAAATACAGAGAACATACACCATAAATGTGTGTAAAGTACACTCTGGTGGGATGTAAGATGGAAGTACTTTAAAATGTTACTAAGAAATGTACAAAATAGGCACACATTTGTTTAAATGCCATACTATGACACATATTAGCACAGAAATGTCAGAAATGTAATTTAAAATCAACTTCCTATGTTTCAGAAGGAATATGTTTCTTTTTATTTTTTCTTCAATTACTTTTTAGGGCGGAGCGGTGCAGCAGCAGGTAGTGTCTCTGTCACATCTCCAGGGACCTGTAGGTTGTGTGTTCGAGTCCCGCTCCGGGTGACTGTCTGTGAGGAGTGTGGTGTGTTCTCCCTGTGTCTGCGTAGGTTTCCTCCGGGTGACTGTCTGTGAGGAGTGTGGTGTGTTCTCCCTGTGTCCGCGTAGGTTTCCTCCGGGTGACTGTCTGTGAGGAGTGTGGTGTGTTCTCCCTGTGTCTGCATGGGTTTCCTTCAGATGACTGTCTGTGAGGAGTGTGATGTGTTCTCCCTGTGTCTGTGTGGGTTCCCTCCGGGTGACTGTCTGTGAGGAGTGTGGTGTGTTCTCCCTGTGTCCGCGTAGGTTTCCTCCAGGTGACTGTCTGTGAGGAGTGTGGTGTGTTCTCCCTGTGTCTGCATGGGTTTCCTTCAGATGACTGTCTGTGAGGAGTGTGGTGTGTTCTCCCTGTGTCTGCGTGGGTTTCCTCCGGGTGACTGTCTGTGAGGAGTGTGATGTGTTCTCCCTGTGTCTGCGTGGGTTTCCTTTGGGTGACTGTCTGTGAAGAGTGTGGTGTGTTCTCCCTGTGTCTGCGTGGGTTTCCTCCGGGTGACTGTGAGGAGTGTGGTGTGTTCTCCCTGTGTCTGCGTGGGTTTCCTCCGGGTGACTGTGAGGAGTGTGGTGTGTTCTCCCTGTGTCTGTGTGGGTTTCCTCCGGGTGACTGTCAAAAAACCAATTTGTAGGTGGATTTGAGACTCAAAAGTGTCCATAGGTGTGAGTGTGTGAGTGTGTCACGTTGTGAAGGACTGGGTGTGTCCCTGCCATGTGCCCAGTGATTCCGGGTAGGCTCCAGACCCACTGCCTCTCTGAACTGGATAAAGGTTAAGATATTATTTCCCCAATAATAAGATAACACTAAAAATGAACCCAAAACTGTATATTGATTTAAGCATAAAATGAGTGTTTTTAAAAGATCTATTAATTACCTTCTTTAATTGTAGGGGTGCCAAAAATTTTGCATGTGATTGTACAGGGTTCATATTGGTTTTCCTACTTTAGTAAATTTCAATGTCACATTTCTTTATGAAATCTATAGTGAAATATCTTTATTGATTGATGATTGATTGACTGGATGTGGAAATATGTTCTCTAGGGCTGAACGATTTTAAGTATTTAAATTATTTTAATTTTTGATCTCCTTTAATGGAAAATACATCTGAATGTCCACATTATTCACTACCAAGACCTCTACTTCTACAACAATAGTCTTCACAAAGAGACTCTCCAAGGACAACAACAGGTAGTTGGTGCACAATTCTTCCATTCTTTAGAAAGAGCCACTTAGACTCTTCTCAGTTTTCTTTCTGACAGAAACATGATGAATCCTCTTCTGGTCCTGAAGATTTCAGTGTTTTTTTTTTTAAACCAAGAATGAGGCTTTCCTCACTGGAAACAAAAAAAACAATAATCTTTCATTCGCTTCACACTAGAATTAGTCCTCAATATATTCCCATTGAAAAGCTAAGCAAATTGTGTAAAATTCTAAACTATACCCAGGGCATGCCCTAAGACAGTCCTGAATGGTCAGCTACATCTGGAAAAAAGGACACAAATCTGACTACCTTTTTTTTCCCCAGAAATATTAAAGTCATTCAGTGTAAAACAGACTGTGTAATAATATTAAACTCTTCAGGTCAGCAGTCACTGATGTACTCTCTCGTTTTTCTCTGTCGTTCTTTATTGCTGTAGTAATTTGTTACTTCGCTGCCTCCAGCCTTCTCTCCAGTGACAGATGAATGATATTATTTCCTTTATTTTTTTGGTCATAATCTCATCATCCTTCATTTGTCAGATGATGTCAAGAACAGTTTTTTATGATATTTAAAAATGTATCTCTCATATTATTAGATGCTGTGATTTAGAAAATAACAGAATAAAAAATGAAGAATGAAGTGATCCCGCAAAGAGAATTCCGCTGACTTACTTGGCATTCCTATATTTTGTATCCTTTAAACTTTACCCTCCTTTAAGCTAAAACACTTTAATCACAAGACAGACATTGCCTAACGGTTAGAGAAGTAGGCTTGGGACAAGGTCACAGGGAAGGCGGGGGAGTGAAGGAACAGCACTGTCTCCTCCCTCAATCCAATCAATAAATGCAGAAGACATATTTTGTTGTCAGTAACATAATTTGTATCAGTGTGAAATAATTAGCTGAAATAATCTATAGATGTTTGTGTGTGTGTGGAGTGTGTGAGAGAGAAAGAGAGAGAGAGAGAGAGAGACTGCGTGAGTGTGTGAAATTCTACCCTACAGCATGTGAAACTTTTGACAGGTATTACAATCTTCAGACTGTAAATAGTGGTGGGAGCAGGTTTTCTGTTAGAAACTTCCAGACATTTTATGGTCTTGGCAGGTGGACAGGAGATGGACACTTGCACCCCCCACCCCCCATGCTGTGAGGGAGATATCCCCCTAACGTCGGCTATTCAGGGTCAGGGAACAAGCTTAATCTCTGACTTCCTGCCAACATCAGCACCAACAGGACTTTACCCATCACTCTCAGAGTCCAAAACTGAACCTATAAGCATCACAAACTGACCAGAGAAACAGAGCCAAGCACAGAGTGACTGTGCAGGTTAGGAATATAAAACATCTAGAAAATAATGGCCTAAAAAAATTAACTATTTACTCAGTCAATAAACAACTTTAATATATTATATATATATTATATATATATTATATATATATTCAATATATTGTAATATATATATATTTATATATAACATTAGCCTGTGTTTATGTTTAGTACATACTCTTATAAATCAGAATATAATAAATTTCTCAAAACACAAACTACTTTACTCTAGAATAGTACATATTTATCAACAAACATAATTTAAATATAAGATTAATTAGTAATCTTATATAAATAGATCTTAATAAACACTTTGTATCCTTCAATAAGAAATATCAGGATATAAACAACTACTACTACAAACTAATGCATTCATTGAGGAATTCATGACATATTAGTCAACATGCTCAAAAGATCATAACTTACACAACAGTTGTGGATATTATTCTATAAACTACAATGCAGAATGACCTCAGCATACATTTATTGTCACTGGAAGAAGAGACATTATTCAATAAACAAAGATATCTGTCTATAAATCACACCTGTAATCACAGCCATAGGAGATATTAGCCTGTAAAATAACTGAATAAACACTCCTAAACAAAATAAGAACACTGGAAAAGGCAATATCAGCCTGTGAGCAAACTGAAAAAAAACACTACTAAACAAGAAAAAAAAAGTACAGTCTATAAATAATACTTTTATCACTTTACACTGCTACATGATATATTAGTCCATTAATGACCTCAACATAAACTGATAAACAAGAGAATATAATGTGTTCATGTACACTATAAATAAATACTCTAATATCAGTTAGAAGTAAATATATTAACTTATTACATCATAAATAACACTGTCTTTACAGATATTTCATTCATTAAATTAATCAGCTCAGAGGTAAACAGATGTGGTAACAGCCAGCTAATATTTCCCTGTGTCCTCGAAGCCAGGACCAACTCAAACGAGTGAAAGAAGCAAGCAGATAAAGCAATTCGTTTAACATAAACGTTAAAACCTTTCCATAAATGTATAACAGGGGTCAAAATAGTGTCCGACGCCAATGCTCTCTGAAAATGTGCTCACCCTGCCCGCTAAATTATGTATGTTTGGGGAGCAGATGGAGGCTCTGGCATTTATGCTTGGTGTCTACAGCCAGAGGGCTCAATAATGCAGCAGCACAACATAAATAACGTCCACTTCACCAGAACACATCAATGGGAACTGTAATCTGTAGTGGTCAGTTTCTCCTGATGCTGCAGAAGGGGTCTGGCTGCAGTTGAAATGTGAGGCCTGGGTGAGGTGTGGTGATGGAAGTAAAGAAAGACCTGGTGCATTTTAGAATGCAGATTGCCCACTCTTTGAGTTGTGTCAATGGTATCTATCGTACCTACAGGTGTCCAGGTGGTGCAGAGGACTCCATGCTGACCATCATCGGGAGGTCACAGGTTTGATCCCAGAGGATGTCTCAGTTGTACTACAGAGCACAGTTGGCCTCCATTTCTTGGTGGGTAGGATGGCACTCCCTAGTGCTCTAGTGCAACAAATGTCAGCTAATGTGACGGATCCAGGCAGTTTGCAGGTAAACTGTTCACTTTAGCTTATCAAAATTTCCTACCTTTTTTTTTTATTTATTTATGTGGCTGTGCACTACACTAGCACATTTTGACAAGGAGGCACAACTCAACAGAACACATGGGTATAGTGTGACTCTTGCTTGTGTTATATTTTGTAAAACTGAAACGGTCAGTGCTGCCACCATGTTGGCTCAGACAGGACAGAGACAGCATTATTGGTCAGCAACGTGTCAGAATTTGCCGACACAAACCTAGAGTGACAGTGTTTTTTTATATCCCCACTTTACTAGCAATAGACCACACCCAGAGAAGCATCAGAAGGAGGGGGGAGGGCTCAGAAGGTTTAGGCTGGAGTTTGAGCTGGCATGGAGGTGTGCCCTTAGAGCCATGCCCACACCCAACTTCCCCCCCCCAGGGCTTAAATGGTCAGAGAGAAAAAGGGACGAGACAGGGTGGTGGTGGGTGCGATGTTGTATGACACAGGGATGGAGTGAGAGTGAAGGGGCATAAATGGAGCTGTGGAGAGGGAATTGGGCCATGGTCTAGCTTCCAAAATTCACATGGTCACATGGTGACTTCACTTAACTAGCTAGTGAGCCCATGTGGATACAGCATGACAGCTTTAATATAAATGTGATAACTGCAGCAGCCAATTCATCCTATACTGGCAAGGACAGAGGCGCTTCTCTACCGAATACAGCTCACTGGAGCTTTAAAATCATTTTGAAGCTGTAAGTTTTAGGTAAACTAAGGTGACCAGATGTCCTCTTTTACCCGGACATGTCCTCTTTTTTTGACTTAAAAAAATGTCCGGGCGGAATTTCACAAACGTCTGGGATTTTGTTTTTCTAGAGTTTACATAGAACTTCGAGAAACGTTTCGTTCACAAACTAGTCCCGCCCTCCCCTACTCCGATTGGTTCGCTTGAGTGAGAAGGGGGCGTGGTGAAGTAGCCTAAAATCTTCTGATTGCACCGTCTGACTGTAGAGCTACTGTAATTGGTCGCTAAACTTCTCTGTAAACATTTAATTGGTCAGTCTGCACGTCAGTAGTCCTTGTTTACGTCAGGCAAAGCTCATGTACCTACCCTCATCTGGAGCAGCTATGCCGAAACGTAAATGTAAGTTCTCGGATGAATTAAAAAAGACGTGTCCCCCCCGAGACGTGTCCTCTTTTTCACCATCTCAGATCAGGTCACCCTAGGTAAACCTACTGCAGAGTTCTGTCATTTTCAGTGTGTTCTTGAACTCCAAATGACTTGTACTAAGTAGGGTGCCTTATCTGAACCACTGTGTCTAAGACAATTCATCCACCAACACACACACTGTCATGTCAGTGTCACCACTGTGCTGAGAGTGATTTACCAGCGAGATATACAGCCTCTCCGCAGAGCACAAGAACTCAAGAATGAAAAGAACATAATCAAACACCTTGAAATGGCTGAAGGCTGGTATGAAAAACGCATTCAGGCCTGTCGCCAGTTTCACTACATTTGGTTTTGATGTCTGTAAACGGAAATTGCCTTTTGATCTTAGAACTGTACACTCATTAAAAGTTTGTTGATCTTTGCTTCATCCTTCAAAAAGAGTCAAAGCTTTCTTCATGGTTTTGGTTCAGTCCTGCATTCACAAGCTGGAGCTTTTGGACACCTGCTTTCCAAGTGTCAACTACAAATTGGAACATTGCTATGAGGATTTGAAGGTGCTCTGTCACATGCAACTTGATGAGGGCAGGCACTGATGTTGATGTTTTTTCTGGATTCCAAATCATCACATATTTATAGGATGGAGCTCGGTCATTGCAGAGAACACATTTCCATTGTTAATGTGTTTGGGGAGCTATTACCACTCCAGATTATGTCTATCATTTGAGGTTAGTAACCTTAGTCTCATATATTTGTCCAAAAATGCTCTAGTAAATTAGGTAATGACTTTAAACCCAGTAGCACAGTGGTGGTCAACCTATCAGACACAAAGAGCAAGAAAAATAAACACATTACTAACAGGAGCCACAAATAATGCATTTACACAAATAGTGCAACACAGCTACCATGCTACAGCAACCACAACGTATGACAATCACAAACTGAGAATAAACTGAGCCGAATCCAATAGTTTCAACTGCAGACGCTCTGAGAATTTAATCTTTGGGAGTCACCCTGTCCACAACCGCACAAACTGACTAAGCATTTTCCTTTTCTTGCCATTTTTGTTTTCCAAATCAAATAAATGGCCCAGTCAAGTGCATATATTTGATTATGACATTAAATATTTTATTAACATACAGTACCGTACAGTACAGTCAAAAATTTGGCCACATCTTCTCATTAGTGATTGGTGGAATAGGTGTTCACTGTATAGAACTGTGTACCGGCCCATACCTCTGCACAACACAAGTTATGGTCTCACACACATTAAGAAGGGAGCGGTTCTACAGATTAACTCTCGACGAGGCCACAGCTGTTCACTGAAAACAATTCCAGGTGACGACCTCATGAAGCCGACTGAGAGAACGGAGAGAGTGTGCAAAGCTGTCATCAAAGCAACAGGGGGCTACTGTGAAAAGTCTAAAGTATAAAATGTATTCTGCTTTGTTTAACACTTTGTTGTTTACTACATAATTCTATATGTGTTCCTTCGTAGTTTTAATGTCTTCCACATTCATTTACAACACAGAAAATAATAAAAAACAAATAAAAACCTTGAATGAGAAAATGTGCCCAAACGTTTGACTGGTGTTGTACATTACATTATGATCTGCATTAACATTTAATGAAAACTTGTCTGAGCGACAGTTGTAGGTTTGGCGTTCATTGTTTGTATTACATATGTTCAATGAAAATTTTATACATTTCTTGTATATGCAATTTGATTTATTTTAGGGTACTGTCACTTTAAGACAGTTTCAGGTTTTGGCTAAACAGAGCAACACAATTTTCTTACCATAATATCCACCATTTTTTTTGCTTGAAGGCCATCCAGACTGAGCAAACACACGCACACATGCACACACACACACACACACACACACAAAAGAATAAAGTGCACTCTTCAATTGGTCAGTATCAGACGTGACTTGCATGGTGTCTCTTGCACCATTGTGGCTCCTTATAGCCACAGCCTCTTATTAGCTGTGTGGGTTCTGGAGGAAGGACTCATAGTAGGGAATGAGATCTTAACTGCTTGTGTACCAAATAATTTGAATAGACACTGACAGACATGAAATAGTAATTTTCGTACAATATTATTGCTAGGGACAATTCAGTAATTGGTGGAAATTGGTAAGGACATGTCCCTAATCAATTCTACGCCCCGAGCCCAAATGTACACAGACCCGATAGCTATGTTTTATTATGAAAAGCCTCCCCTGCAGTAGGAAAAACAGTCCAGACTTTCAGAACTCAACCTTTGATCATGCAACTTAAGATATAAGATGTGGGGATCTAGAGCCCACCAACTTACACTATGTAAAAAGATATTTTTTTAGTTTGCCTACATGACAAAATATGTGATAAATAAGGGCTAATCATATAGTCAGCAGTGCCTGTTTTTCTGTCACAAGGTTTGGTGGTTGTTGTTGTTTTTTAATAACTTTATGTAAAATCTACAAAAAAAAAAAAAAATGACTACTGAGATCAAGGCTGATGCTTTCCTGGAGCACACTGAATTTGAGCAGCCAAAATACTCCTGTAGAGTATTCATGAAACAGCCTTGAGTGTGTATTTTTCAGGTTCATATTTTCACAAACTCTGGACACTATAATGGATGACTCTAATTGGCTGTGGCCATGGCTTTTTCAGTCTTCATATCTGACACAGATGAGCTGGGTTTTTTTTTGTGGCTGTGGGAACAATATTAAAATGCAATCCATATCCAAGTAGTATATTGGTTTTATATGTTTCATACTGGTATGAAAGCTGCTCAAATATGGGTCATGGAAATATTAAACTAATATTTTCGGTTCCCGTCTTCTCTTCACAGACCTGTGTTTTACGAGAGATAAGGTAAATTTTTGCTTAGAGTGTAAAAAATATACAAATGCCTGGCCAAAGAATAATCCCTGACTTTTGGAATTCAAATTACGTTTTAATATTGTTTTAAAGTCTTTTATTTATACTCACATAGAAATAATTTGAAGAAAAAAAAAACTAGAAATCTAACATTTGACAGTGCTATACTTGATATTATAAAGGTTTTGGAAGTAGGAATGTCCACTAAACTGCAACTCCAATGCCAAATCAATCCGAACTGTCTTCATTGATGTTAAGGTCCAAGCGGCGGGGAGGTCAGTTGATAGTTCTGAGAACATCAGCCACTTTTACCTTCGATTTCATGTCTATTTCCTTTGGTCTTGTTGCTCCAAATGCCTTCCAACCTGCAGCACTGAGTTATCTTCTCACAGTGGAAAGATGGATCTTGTTTTCAAAGCATATACAAGTGTCCACTCCAGCTTAGGTATATAAATATTAAACATACACCACAGGATGTGATGCCCAGGATATATCCTGTATATTTTTTATACAGTACTGAAGTTTAATAGGAGGGAAATGCTCCAAGAAATCAGAGCTGCTGCCCACTCAGAACTGCGAGAGGTCAGATCAATTTACAATTACGATGGTGATATAAACAAGCCAGTGCTCTCAGTAGCATTAATGTAAATATATCGCTGACTGATTGCTGACTGACAGACCTGCGGTGTATGTAAGCCAAACTTAGCCCTGCTCCAAGAAAATAAAGAGAGGAAAACTACAGGATAAT
Organism: Hoplias malabaricus; assembly: GCF_029633855.1. Taxonomy (NCBI): domain Eukaryota; kingdom Metazoa; phylum Chordata; class Actinopteri; order Characiformes; family Erythrinidae; genus Hoplias; species Hoplias malabaricus. The sequence continues at coordinate 54,312,562 of NC_089800.1, forward strand.
GGCTTTATGCTTTGGAAATTCCCTCAGAAAGTCAAAAGCCTGCAATATTTTCTCTGTGAAAGAAGAGAAGTCCATTATAAAAGTGCACGGACAGTGGTTTTAATAATTGTTGTGATTGAAGTTAAATAAAGACAAGAGTAGCATGTGATTTCAAGAACATTTAGCAGATATTTGAACAAGAATAGGCAAAAATTGTGGGTACAATGTCTGGATTTCTAACTAGCTGAAGCTAGCCTGAAATATGGTGAGAAATCACAGGGTCAGGCTTTAAAGATGACACTTTGCCTTTGACAAAACTCTTCTTCAGAGGGTTCACTCAGGAGCCAGAGATCCTGTGGTTCAGCACATGTTGAGACAGTTTAAAACACAAGGGAAACTTGAAGGTTTTAGGTAAAACAACACATGCTCAACTTCAGGGCCAGCGGCAAACACCTGAAAGAGTCTGGGGCTTGAATGAAGGAGACACAAAAGTGACAGGTTTTTTCTTTCAGGTTCAAACACTTCGTCATTTCAGGACACAGAGGTGAGGTTCTCTTTTAAAAAAGGAGTATCAGCAATGGGAGAGGAAGTGTGAAACCTCCTCTGGCGATGTGCACACTGATTACAAATTGGCATAGATACATTGTCCATAAGTAAATAGTCACGGATTCCAGAAAATCCATGTAATCCGCATCTCTAGAGTAGTTCATTTAGTTTTTTTTATTTTATTTTACTTTTTTTTTTTTTTTCGAGGGCCAAAATATCTCAGATTTGTTCACACTGACAATTTTCAAGTCATTTTCTCAAATTTGTTTCAAACTCTGGACAATTCCACACACTCAACAGATCACTTACACACTCAGAGCTGTGGACAGTTTCACACACTCATCCAGTCATTTACACACTCTTCTCACGTTAAGTGTTTCAATATCAAGAGTATTGCTAAGGGTATTAATGTCAACCGAAGGGAACTAAGAACTTGACTTTGAGTGTGTTTGTGGAGACACGTCGCATTGTCCACATTGAAGCGTTTGAGGTGTATATGTAAATGTTTGTTTATGTTTAAGCTAACACTGGAAATGGTACTTTAGTAAGGTAAAGTATGTATGAATATTTAAAAATTCCCAAGAACCAGTTGCAAAGATCCTCTGCCATTTGCCTTTGTAATGTACAGAAATGTGGATTCACTGAGAAAGTGGAGGAAAGCAATAGAAACAAGAAAACTCCACTGTGGCCCCTGTCCAAAGCTGTATTCCCTACTGTCAGCGAAATGGCACAAACCTGCTGAGAGCTACAGCACCATGAATAAATAAGTGACACTATGAGACACACTACGTTTATGTGCAGTAGAAGCTGTCAACAATTCATTGGAAGCCTCCTACATCTGAGCAAGGATGGTCCCCCAATCCATACATATCCAGAAACCCCTTATTTTTACTGAACTCAGTTATTCAAGGGCCCACACAGCTCGATTTATCTACATTTGTATGTTTTATTTTTTTATTTAACCTTTATTTTACCAGGGTAGTCACACTGAGATCAATAATCTCTTAAGTATGAGATCACTCTTAAGATAACATAACAGATAAGATAAGATAACACTTTATTGATCCCAAAGCAAATTGTAGTCAAAGATTTCGACACTGATCGCCCAATGTGGGGCTCGGACCCACCATCCTGAGATCCTAATGCCCTAGCCAGGCAACTGCTTAAGTAATCTCTCAAGTAAGCTCGGGCTAAAACAGCAGCATATAAAACACAAATACTACACCCTAAAAAACAACAAACATATATTGACAAATTGCACATTATATTAGTTTTCATTCACATAAATAATCTTCTCCAATCTAAAATGCATCTGAAGATCATTCCAAGTCAACAATACACTGTAAATAAAAGCTATTTTTCCAAATTAAGTCTAAACTTTTGGAATGTCTATTGTTATATATATATCTACTGAAACAGAAGCTGACCAATAATTGCTTTGTACACAAAAATGTATTTGACGTAATACTGATATTTAGAACATGTAGCAGACGCACTTATCGACCTACAAAAGTGCTAAGTGTTTAGACAGAAGTGCATCCTAGCTTGTATAAATAGGTTGGAGTCTAAACTCCTCCTGAGCTCAGAAACTGCTAGGACAGGGGCCAGTGCTGATACCTAGAAAGAACAAAACATAGTAAGTACAATACACAGCATCTACTCAGTGCTCAAACTTTGAAAGAAAGAAGCTAAACACAGTGTAAACGCAGTATAATTTCACAGTTTTATTTCAGTGTGCACTTAGATTAGTGCTCACTTAAGTGAGTCACATAGAGATGGGTCTTCAGTCTGCAACTGAAGACCGTGAGAGAGTCCACTGTGGAAATTTGTTCCACTATCTGGGTGCCAGGACTGAGAAGAGCCTTGATGCTAGTACTTCATGTGTTTTTAGGGATGGTGAGTCAAGTCAAGCTGTACTTGGAGCTTGAAGGGCTCAAAGTACAGCTGACTCTTATACAGCAGACAAATTTGTTTATTTGATTAAAATTAGTGGCAGATTATAACTGATGAACCTGATTTGATGCCATATAAGCAGATATTGAAATATGTTTTTGTCATACTTGTACGTAATATCATTCAAGGGGATAACTCCTAGAACCTTCTAAGACCTGGGGAGAGATTTTGGTGTGTATCGAAGAAACATTCTGATTCCAGTTTTTGTATGTAGGCCTGGAACATAGTGTTATCTAGACAACATAGATGAACATCTACCAAGCCTGTGGGATTAGATCATGGAAGAGGACCGGAATTTTAACTATGACCTGTCAGAGAAATCCTTTAAGCAAGTTTTCTGAACACTAGGCCTTGGACTTTGCTATCCCTCATGTAAGACATAGTTCTGATAACCCGCTCATGGAAGAAACTCTAAAGCCACTTTTTTGGTGGGATAATCAGGCTTAAAATCTAGACATTCGGATCAGACAGTTCTGGTACCTGGGTCAGAAAACTTCAGAGCGATATCTGGGTGAAAATCTGTCCTCAGGAACTTTTACCTATGTTACATATAATAATTATATACATAATAATATCACTGTAACATACATACACACCAGCACATTTTCCTGATTATTCCAAAAGCTTAGAACAAAAAAATATCATGACTTTTGTACACCTCTTATCTTCAAGCATCTTCCAAAACATGCTGAAATAATTTCTGGCTAAGCTCTGAAGTCCCAATCCCTCAAATATCCAAGGGATCATCTTGGGAGTCTGACTTGAGTTAATTCACATATGGAATAAGCTTTAAGATTCACCAGGGATTCTCTCAGGGTTGAGCCACATGGGGAGATGAAAGAAAGCATGATATAAACTGCATTAAAAAGCAGGCAAGTCATTTGTTGGAAAACCACAGTGATTTCTCAATCTGAATTGTCAAAACCATTCTTTTCAAATGCTTCTACTGCTTGTTAATGGCTGTTTGGGGACGTCACAAAACAGTGCTAGATGTTCCATCCTCGCTCAAATGATGATAATGAGATTGTAAATGAGCTCCCACCATTCAGACTAGCGTCATTCTCCCCAGCTTTTCCCTAAAACCCATCTGCCCAGACACACTGACAGCGATGTGTAAATAAGCTCTAGTAAAATGCGACGCACATAGAAGACAAATCTGTCGGAAGTGCGACTACAACATGCCACGGTTTGGTAGCGCTCATAAAATACTAATCAGCATCAATGCTGCTGCAATTTGTACGCCGTTATCCCCGCACTGGAACCAGAAGTTCGGCTATTTCCATAAAGTAGTCTGCTTTAATAAAAGCACAGAGTCATCATGTGCTCACATCTGGCTGCTTCTGAGCTCTAGAGCCAGAACTTTTCCTCCTGGATGGGTCTTTTATTGAAGCTGGAGGCAGTTATATGGTTGCAGGCCAAGAATATAAATTACAGGAGATTTAATGGGGTGCAATAGGTTAGATTCCTAATCATAGACACCAAGCACTGCTACAAAACTATTCTGAGAGCCTTACAGTACAAGGCTGATTCAGGATCTCACTTAATAAAATGGGTTTCTTTCTTGAGAGAATCATTTGTGGGTTCCTTGAAAATCGTTCCAATAGATATTTCTGAAACAAGAGGGTTTATTACTCCAGGGAACACAGATCCACAGCCCCATGCAGGCAGACATTTGGCATTGAGCATCGTGATTTTTGTCTCGAGTGTAGCTTTTTAGCTTCACATTTTATTACATGGAGGTATTTCTTATGATGGGTGTCTGGAAACCCTAAGAGCACTATTGTACACACATACTGATCTCTACCTCACTTCATCTATTGCTCTTTACCATCAAGTGTACTTGTCAGAGCCAACAATACAGAAGAAGTAGGAAATTTGGAAGGCATTGACACAAATAAAGCATTGTGTTTCTTGAGCCCTGCAGCTTAATCACATTCTCAGTGGGTCTGTTCCATTTGGTCTATTCATTCAGACAGCTGCAGCACTGATGAGATTTCATTAGCTGCCTCAGTCACACCCTCCATTCCTATTTCGACAAGCAATGAGTTCAGGTGTTCCAGCTAAGCCTCTGTGTAGCTTCAACCACTAGATATATTATCTGTGATAATGGACGTGAGTAGGCAGGATGCATGTGCGGAGGAGTTTTATTAGGGTTGAGCTTTAAATCTTCCTGAAGTCAACAAACAGGCGGTAACCTGCAGAACAGGCAAATCCATACTCAGATACAAGACACAAAGGAAGAGGGTCAGCAACAGAGACACTCCACAAACAGTACTGAGAACATTGGTAAGGTTCTATTCCCATGACCGGCAGGACAACTGGGACAGTGGGAGTGAAGGAACAGCACTGCCTGCCGCTCTGGGTGTGTGTTCACAGCCCCAATGCACTACTGTGTGTGTGTGTGTGTGTGTGTGTGTGTGTGTGTGTTCACTGCCTCAGATGCAGAAGACACATTTTATTGTACATTCTACAATGACATTTTAAAGATTTGCTCAAACAGAGGGGTTTAGGAAGTTTAGATAACGAGTCTCTGACTGAATGTCAGCCGCAGGTGAGAGTCATTCTCAAGGGTCAGTACAAGGAGCGAGCTATAGGACAGAGGCATTCTTCAGGATTAATGCTTCAATCCATGCTAAATAAAATCTAGTTGAGATCATCCACAAATTTTCTGTATTTCTTAGAGTGTAACTAGCATGATGTTTTAAAAAAATGTAATGTAGTTTGTAGGAAGAAGAATAAGTCATACTTTTTTTTTTTTATTCCCTTGATGAAATTGAGACTATGCATTTAATATGTAGTAGGAAACACACACACTCTTTCTCTCTCTCTCTCTCTCTCTCTCTCTCTCTCTCTCACACACACACACACACACACACACACACACTAATTAGCTATTTTAGCACATACACGCTAGGGAGCACTGAGCATACACACACTTGGAGCAGCAGGCTGCCAGTCATAACACTCAAACAGCAGTTGGGGGAGAGTCGCCTTGCTCAAGGGCACTTCAGAATTGAATGTTGAGGAAAGAGAAAGTGCTGTTATGTCACTCCTCTATTTTTCCTGCCAGTCCAGGGAATCAAACCACTTCTCTAACCTTTAGGCACAGCTGCTCCCTGCACATCCCATGGTCAAATAAAATTTTCTGGCAGCCTGCTGTTAACGATAATTTATTTCATCATGACAGCATGAAGTCTATTTTCTTTCTTTGGAAAGGGCACTTGGAAAGCTCCTCATCCTTTAAGACCCAGAACATTAGCTGTTACACTCTCCAGTCCTATAAGGACATCCAAAAAGTTCAGCACAGCCTCTTTGGGATGCCCCGCTGTGAATGATCACATGCCAAAGCCACTCCATCCCAGGGATACTCTGATTGACCTGGAGAAATCCTAATAATAGTGACCACAAACTTTTATATGCAAATGTGTTTCATTCTCACAAAGGCAGAAAAAAACAGTCAATCACAGTCTATCACACTAGAAATGCTTTACTAAAGCCTTGAAAGTGTGTTTTGGAAAATAGTTGTTTAACTTGCACTTTTGCTGGTTGTCTTCTTCAGGAAACATCTCTGGCACATCATCTACACTGAAATCCTGGTTATGTCATTGGTGTGAATCTGTATTTGATTTGCTCTTATCCCTTTGTGTACCTTCTAAAGATCTTATGACAGTCTTCATCTTTTACTCGAGAGGAAGTGACGGGTGGTTTTTTCTGTGGCAGTGACAGACGGCTTGAGGCTGACAGATCCAACCTACATCCTCCTGACACATGCAGAGATGAAAGGGCAGAGAGAGTGGGTCAGGGAGTCACAGAGTGGACACACTCCAGTTTTAATGCTGTAATCCTGTTAGAGAACACTATGCTAACAAATTGCATTTGCCTCGGGAAGCTGTCTGAAGACAGTGGAAACGCATTGGATTCCCTGTTCTGTGTCTGTTTCACATAGTGGAAGCCATCAAGTCCTGGTTAAGTACAAATAAAGGATGAGTCACAGTGGGTGTAGGACTAATCCGCCATATTCAGCACTTGATTTCATTAATGGTTATGCATAATTAAAGGTGTACTAAGCAGTTTTAATTTCAATTTTTGAACTACAAATTAGCTCTAACATAAGTGTAAAATGTATAAAACATATATTTCAGCAACTGCTGGAGCACAAGTCAGTTCAGGGCCTGAGAAAACCTGTTTGGAAAACCACCCTTCTGCATGGTGTTGCCGTCTTTGTTGCTGTGGTTCCCCTGCTTGGCCACCAGAGATCTCCTTGAGTAATGAATATTTGCACTGGCTGGGAATAAGGATTTTGTTTTAACAGTGAAAATAATATTGATTTATTTTGGAGACTATTTCTAGTGTCTGACATTTGGTAGAGCAGCACAATATACCTCCATGCATCAGGATGGGAAAAGCAGAATGGGAATATCCGGAAGAGCAGAGTTTTATCCTGCATTTCAGAGCAGAATATCTCATCACGGCACACTGAGATAAGAGCGGCAGAGGATGAGTTTGGCTGGAAGCAATGCTCAAGGCTCACTGCGGTAATTAGCGAATCTGAAACATGTTTATTTGCCGTCACACTGACAGGCGTTCCTAATTATTTCCGACAGCAGGAACACGGTGCCGAGAGGAAGACTCCGCCTGTGGGAAGAGGAATATGGGAATCAGTGTGGTTTGTGGATGGGCCAAGCCTGAAGCCCTTTTTGGCCTGAGAGGTTCTGAACAGAGAGGTTTGATTGCTTCAGATTGGCTCAGTGAGCAATGTTCTCCACCTGTTTGTCTGGAGTTTATTTAGCCCTTACTTTTGTCTGGTCACTATTTTGACTGGTGTTTGTTTGGTCATCTCTTTTGTTGGGCTCTCATTTGCCTGCCATTTGTTTGGTTCTCACTTTTGTCTGGCTCCAGTCCCAAACTCTTCTGGTATTTCTCTGATCATCTTTCATCAGACTCTAATTTTGTCTGCTATTTGTTTAGTGCTGGCTTGTGTGTGGCTACAATTTTGTTTGTTTATTGTTTAGCCATCACTTTTGTCCAGCCCTATATTTTATTTGGTGTTACCTTGGATTCTCTGGGCCACCATACGTTTTTTTCCTTTCAAACCCTGCATGATCCTTCTGCTTTTATTTTATTTTCAGCAGAAATATCAGAGAAAGGATTCAGAAGAACTCAAATTGTTTGAAGTCTCTTTTTCCAGACAGCTCTGTTCTCTCACAGCCCACAATAAGACAGAAGGCTCTTGGTTGAACAAAAGGACGTCCCTCTGCAATCTTTGAGACAGATGATCAATGAAAGAACAGAATAGAGGGACACATCAAAATCGATACATAGCAAAACTACACTACCCACAATCCTCTCACCACACAGAGACACTTTAGTTCAACACTATCACTGACACAAATCATTTCTGTTGTTGGTTTTATGTTGAATGGACTCTTAAAATGATGATGTTTAATCACCTTTCCTCAAACTGCTCCTACTGCTGAACAAAGTAAAACATTCATTCATCCAGTTCAAGGCGGCGGTGGGTCCAGAGCCTACCTGAAATCATTGGGCGCAAGGCGGGAATACACCCTGGAGAGGGCGCCAGTCCTTCACAGGGCAACACAGACACACAGATACACATTCACTCACACACTCACACCTACGGAGACTTTTGAGTCGCCAATCCACCTACCAACATGTGTTTTTGGACTGTGGGAGGAAATGGGAGCACCTGGAGGAAACCCACGCGGACACGGGGAGAACACACCAACTCCTCACAGACAGTAACCCGGAGTGGGAATCGAACCCACAACCTCCAGGCCCCTGGAGCTGTTTGACTGTGACACTACCTGCTGTGCCATCGTGCCACCCTTATACTTCTTAGTATAAGCCAATTATGCTAAATTGTCATTGTTTTTAGTAAATCACTGACATGTACATAAGAATTAAACTAACATATTCATACTTATTTTTACTTTTAAAGAAATATACTAATAGCACACTTGAATAAATGTATTTGTAAAGGTGCTCTTGAAAAGGAGCTGGACAACTAGTGGGAGCAATCAGCAGCAGAGACATTTCTAATTATTTCAATTCCAAATTTTTTCTGTTCTAATATTTCTCCTAACTTTTGCCTAAAATTTGTTTTTTGTTTACTTTCCTTTGGTCTTCATCAAGTCCTCACTCTCATGTGGCATTTGCTTGGCCCCTACCTTTGTCTGTACTTTTGCCTGAAAGCATCACATCATCAGCTTTCTCCCTCTCAAAAACAAATCTACAAAACAGAAAAACTATGAAAGTGAAAAGCAATGCAAGGACATAGCAAGCATTCAGTGCAGCTGCAGCTAAATTTACAAAGCTGCCTCCCAGCTGCAGAAAATACAGCGGAATAAAAATGCTGGCGTTGTTTTATCCACTAAATAAGACAAGGACCTTGAGTTCTTCAGCCAAACATAAACAAGACAGCTGTTTAAGCAGAGATAACAGAGGACTAAAATCTTATTATTTAAAACAGAATACACACATTCAACAATTTAATGAACCCAATGGGTCCAAATAATCAATACACAGGCAACATTTTGGGGGTGGGAGCAATGCACCAGTACAACATACAAGTCCACTCACTAAAATTGTGAGGCACTGACAATATTACAATTAACTGAACTCTACACTAGGGGGCACTAGGGGGTAGTGCTCACATTTTGACTGAATTCACAATGTTGCTCTCTCAGCCATCTTATTTTTTTTTTTATTTTTTTTTAATATCCAGTCAAAACCAGCTGAAGCTGGAATGTCTGAGGACCCAGAGTGGACAAAGAGTCTGTTTGCAGACATTAGGATTATCTTAAAAACGGGTGGGGTTTACATCTGTAAATAATGGCAGACAGAGAGATGCTGGACACATTGGACAAAGAACTCCCCCAAGCCATAACATCCATACAACACTGACAAGAACAACGGATCAAAACTTACAGTAGAGTCTGTCAAAATATTTCCATTTCAGCGTGAGGCACGGCTCCACCTCTCCTACTCCAGGGTTTGGATACTGGATATTCTTCCACAATTCAGAATAATCAGTCCTTGGTATATTCTTATATTCTTTGTTGTGTGTAATACAGCGCTTAGTCTAATTCTGGAGATTACTCTGCCACTCCATTAGGACGATATGTGATCCACTTTATCCAGCGTCTAATTCCATCAGCGTTTTGGGAATGAGTTTGATTTGTAGCAGGAATTCTGACACTACAGCTCTGCAAGCTAACACCAGCTATGAATAGACACATGGATGTCCAGGGGGTTAATCCCAATTATATATTAACAATCAGGCATAATAATAAAGCCATCTCCTTGTTCCTACACTCACAATCCATTTTCTCAGCTCCAGTGACCACATAGACCACTTTACAGTTCTAATATAACAGATTGCTCAGGACCCCCACAGAGCAGGTGTGATGTGGTGGTGGATCATTCTCAGCGCTGCAGTGACACTGACGTGGTGGTGGTGTGTTAGTGTGTGTTGTGCTGGTGCAAGTGGATCAGACACAGCAGTGTGCTACTAGACTGAGAATAGTCCACTAACACAAAATATTCAGTCAAACAGTCTCCTGTGGGCAGCATCTTATGGGAGCCATCTTATGAACTACTTTCTCTGATTTTACATTTACAAGGTGGACCAATGAGGTAAGTCTGTCTAACAGAGTGGACAGTGAGTAGACATAGGTTTTAATTAGAACTGCTGTGAAATATCATGTATTTATGTGATATTCACTCTTTACACTCTTGTTCTTTAAACTTCATTAATACATACACTTCAAAACCTATTAGATCTTAGGGTTCAGGACTAGAAATGGGACAAGGCCCATATCTCCTGTGGTTTATGACTTTCCCATATTTCCCAGTAAGCTAGAGAGTGTATTTCTTATACCTACATTGCACTTTACTCATTAGATCGTCTACCATCTCCTACATGTTCCAATGCTAACACTTGTTTTCAGTCATATTGTTCAGACAACGAGCAAAATCCACATGGAGGGCAGGAGAATTTTATCCTGTACTATGTTGGCAATATTATAAGAGAAATGTACAAACAAAGTGCTCCACTATGACTTTTATTGTATTGTGGATTAACTGAGCAAAAAAAAAAACCTCTGTGATGCCTCTCTGCATTAATGGTATGGTTGTTTACTCAAGGTAAAATTAGGTAAGTCCATCAGCAGCACCCAGAAAACTGAGCAAAATAACATAATCGCTCCTCACAGGATGGTACAATAAAGTCAGCTTTCTATTCCACCTTAAATTGTGCAGCAGGTACATGGTGTCTGCTGCGCCATTTAAGGTGTAACGTATAATTTACATGCATATGATATTAAGTGCAGCTTTAAGACATGTTTCACTGTTCTGCGTTCATACATATGGGTTATGTCTGCATGAGAATGAAGTAGCTGGAGTAAGTTACATTCCTGAAAGTCATAATCCTTGTCATTCTCCTCAGTCCCAGAACAGGAGAATATGTAAACAAAAGCTATACCTTACCTTATATATAGCAAGAAAACAACCTGTATAAGTTGAGAATGTGGGGTTGGAATGTTAGAAATGCATTGGCTAAACCTCTGAACAAGCAGTCCATTGGTGCTTGTTTGATGCTGTTCTTTTCATCGCAATAAACCTTTATATATACATCGTAAGATGGTGTCGGTGTGGAAGTCTTCTTCAGCATCTTTTTCACAATATTGAAAATATGCAAGAGATGGGACAGAACACAGGCCAAGTAAAAAGTGATGTCACTTTTATGAAACCATGAAAAGTGAATATTGTGTTGTACACAGTTGTGTTGGTGCCGTGACTGTGTGCTGGTGATAGATTTAAATCATCTACAAGATGCACAACTAAATTCAAACAAGAAGCTTCTGAATAGGAACCTCAGTCTAGTCCTGACTGCAGGCAGTGGCCCTTAATCAGTTTTTCAGTCAAATTCTTGCACTTTCCTTCCTCATGAAAAACAGCTTTGATTAGTTGATACATGTTCCCTATGACAACTGAAAACACAGGCTTTATTATTGCATCTCATAGAGATCCCAGTGTATAAAATCACTTCCTGCCCTCCATCTGCATCTATAAGAGAGTTACATAAAGTGCGATGTATATATTAATAAATATAATCATGGCCCTGTTAGTTTAACAATAAATGATTTGGAACTTTGGACCTTGGTGATGATATCTCTGATTTTAGCACAGAAGAACATAGTAAACACATGGAATTAGCATGATGAGTACAATAAAGGTACATGTTTCATAATGATGTCTGATAGTAGTTGTCTAGAAGTTGAAAACCCTCCTCCACTCAATGGAAGGGATACCCCAGTGACCTCACTCCACAGCAGAGATCTGGAAAACCCAAGGCTGACAGAGCAGAATCAATACAATCTCTGTGTAAACTGAGCACTAACTGCTTCAAACCCACCAAACCTTGACACCTTGACTGGCCCCTCTCTCCTAATGATAGCTTTGATAGTTCAGTCAATAAAGGTTTTTATTCTTGAAGGTGTGAAGATGTGCAAAGCAGCTGTTCCTCACTTCCTCATTTCATGTGGGACTTTATCACAGAGATACGAATCCAGTCTGTGATAAGATTTTAATACGGATGACATATTAGTGCCCTGTGAAGGACTGGCGCCCCCTCCAGGGTGTATTCCCACCTTGCACCCAGTGATTCCAGGTAGGCTCTGGACCCACCGCGACCATGAACTGGATAAGCGGTTACAGATAATGAATGAATGAATGAATGACATATTAGTTTCTGGATGTCTTTAAATGATTCTTGTCCTCATGTAGGGACAGGAAAGATGGTGCCTGGAATCTGAAAGGTTCTTAGGAGAAACTGCCTTAAGCTGAATTTGTGCATGTTTTTTTTAAATGAATTTGAAAGACATTCCCAGGATTTGTACAATGTTTACTAAACAAATGTAAACTTTTATGGAGATTGTTGTCTGATGCCAAGCCAGTGTGAATAATCAGACTTATCCCAGACCCTATCCTTAATCCCAACCCTAAACTCTAACCCTAATCCTAACCTCAACACTCCCCTGCTATTGATTTCAGAATAAACGCAGTGTAAACATGTGACCAGAAATGCTTCAGACCTCAGTCTTTTGGATACAACAAGCAGCTGAGAGCTCTCTGGAGTTTTTACTGAGGAGCAGATAATACACAGCGTCTCGCCGTAAGGATTAGCATATAAATAAACACTGCGCTCATCAAGTCTCTTTAAGAATGCAACAAAGAGTTCATTCTGCTCTAATGGAATGGAATTTGCTTTTTATCGATTTGCCATTCAGACTCTGAGGGACACTGTTTACCACCCTGACAGCTTTCCTGTTTTTCTGAAACGTGTGTCAAGACCAGCAATCTCTTCTTAGTGACTGCAAACAAAGGCAATCCAAACCCAAAAGCATTGGAAAAGTCAGTGCATAAAAATTAGTGTTCAACTCAGATGTCACCCTTCCTTTCTGTCCAGTAACTCCCAGTTAAAAAAATGTTTTTCTGTAAAAGTTGCTGGGAGATGTTCCTTAGGACATCAGAATTATGATGAGACATTGAGAAGAAAATGGGGACCTGTAACAGACATGCGAACATTCACAGATTTACTTTGTGAGCGAGGAGATCTCAAGCTGTTTCAGTGGGCCACATTGACACTAGAAAACAAAAATGCTACTGGTATTTCTGAAAGAAACCAAATGGCCACCTTAAAGCTCCAGAGACCAGAGCTTAACAACACTGAGTGTATCTGGGACTAGCAACTTGAGTGATGTGACAGTTTGAAGTAAAGGCAGAATTATGCTTCTGTTTTGAATCAATGTGGAGCCTACACTAAGGCTGAATCCCAAATAGGTTTCTCCACCCTATGTATTGCACAATGTTGGTCATAAAATTATGTATTTTATATTATATTTCATTGTCTGTAACTGCTTAAGTAGTTCAGGGTTGCTGTGGTTCCGGAGCCTACCCAGAATCACTGGCGGCAAGGCAGGAACACACCCTGAAGGGGGCGCCAGTCCTTCACAGGGTAACACACACACACACACACACACACACACACATTCACTCACACCTAGGGACACTCTTAAATTGCCAGTCCACTTACCAACATGTGTTTTTGGAGCATGGGAGGAAACCGGAACACCGGAGGAAACCCACGTGGACACAGGGAAAACACACCACACTTATTTTCTTTTTGGTCAGAAAATAAATGCATTTATTAAGCTTAAGCTTACTCTGTTTTACATTTAGTGCACAGTCTGGGAAGTATTCATTTTATTAACTTTGAAGTGCACTATGTAGGTAGTAGGGCACTATCTGAATGTCTCTGTAGTGTTGAGGAGTTCATATTTCTAGACTTCCTCTGCTAAACTCTCCTCAAAGAGAGGAGACGGACCCCAACACTAACCCTTACCCTAAACTTAATTTTAGCTTTTATCGAGTACTGAAGGAGTGATGATGAATGATGTTTGTTGGAATAAGCATAAATGTTTATCTAGGTGTGCATGATTATTCATGATATTTTACAGGGGCCATAACAAATGGACACAGTAAATACTCAAGACAGTATGAATCACACATTATTTGATGTTACTTTCCTCTCCTTTCATGTGCTTTCTTATTTTGCCAGAATTCCTGAAGCTGATCTGACTCAAGGTGATTCCAAGAACCTTTGTTGCCGTCAGGGACTCGGTGGGAGTTTGAGGTTTGTGTTTGGATTTAATGAACAGAATTAAAAACAGTAATTAGTTTGGCTTAAATCCATCCATCCTCCACTTAAGTCTTATCTGAAGAGAGAGGACAGAGATGAATTCATTCTTCTGAACAGATGTTGTGTTCAATGAAGATGTATTAAGCCTTAATTTAAGAGATAACCAATCCGGAAGAACAGAATGGAATCTAATGGAAACAAGACTCTTAACACAGAGGGAAGTGGTAGTTCATTACCTTGGTATGCAGAACCTAAAATATCTCAAATGCACCATAATTAGTTCTATGGACTTCAAGAAATTGACCTTAAATTGGTCCAGAGCCACTGAAAAAAGAGCTGGTCAGTGGGAAGCTTGGTCATCAGTAAATCTAATCAAAATAACACTCTTAGCATGGTGTGAGGGAGTAGGGGAGGTGAGGTTCAATATCTCGATTTGCAAAGCTAACAAAGCTTCAAATGTGCCATAATTGGGTCCTTGGCATTCTATAAATGGACGTTAAATTGGTCCAGAGATGTTCAGTGCGAGTCCTGGTCATCAGTAAACACTGGACTCTCCTACTGAGCACAGCTGGAATACAGATGAACTACATTTGGGCCAGAATACAAACAATAGCCCCAGCCAGAGTTCCAAGAATACAAATGAACTGCACCACACCTCACTGGACTTGAGAGAATACAGATGACCACTATACTTGACCACAGCATCCAAAATACCTTGTGATGCTGATGTTCAAAGTCAAATTAAGTACACACCCTAGCTCTGCTGGAGCCTTTAATCCCTGTGGCTACTAACTGTCCACTCCTTCTTTCTTGGTCCTCGGATAGGAACTAAATTTACATCCAGATAACAGGACAGTAGTGAAGCTGACCAACAGACATTGCACTGTTGAGGTAAAAATTGTGAAGATACAGCATTCACATCTCCAAACCAATTATCCAGAGCTTGTCCTTATTATTTTTGTAGTTCTGAGTTTAATATCCTCTTCAACATGTCTTGGTCTGTGCTGGATTAACTGGACAGTGACATTAATGAAATGTTTGAAACCATTTCAAATTGTTCATCCAGCATTCTCCTCTCTAGCTCTAATGACTGGTGTTAGCTTCTTTGTTCTGCAGATGAAGAAATCATTGAGAATATCTCCATATTTCCCAAATTGGATTTTATTTCCCAACACACTGGATGATCAAAAGCTTCTGGACACCTGCATGTCCACAATAACTTTGGCAACGATTGATATTAATTGGGAGTTTGTTCTCCCATTGTTGCAATAACAGCTTCAACGTTTTCTGTTCTTTTCTTTGACGTCTATAGACTTCGTGTTGGATCACTGCTGTGAGGATTGGATGGCATTCAGGAATGAGAGCTTTAGGGAGGTCAGATAGTTGGAAGATGAGATCTGGATCACCATTGGAACACCACTCCAACTTGTTACAAAAGTATTGGTGGAGATTCAGTAATCTCCACAGGACAGCTGTGACACTCTGGAGCAGCGGCACATGAGCCTAAGCTCCAAGTCAATGCCAAGTATAGGCTAGGGGGGTATAAAACCCCACAGTATTGGGCTTGGAGACCTGATATGCCAGAGAAAGATTAAGTCTAGTATAAATTTCAAAAATCTTCCAGCCAGCACACCTTAGCAGGACCCACACGGGTTTACTATGGACTGAGATGGACATGGACTGCGTGTCAGGTAAGTATGGACAGCCTGCTTATTCTCTGTTTATGGTGTCCACAAGGGCCTCGTTTGGGGTGTGTGCAGCAATGATCCTGAAGGGCATCTAAATAAGCAGTTAATATTCAACCCCAAGACTTGCTGATACCAAGCTGGACCACACATGGGTGTGTTGGCAGGGATAGAACATGTCAAGTAATGGACACAGAAGGCACCAAAACAAGAGCATAAAATGTGCTGGAGAGTGAAAGAGGATGTGTAAAATGGTGGTAGGATACAGCAGGGGGCAATACTCATTGCTGCATTCAGTGTAAATTCTTTTGGAACAAAAGTGAGGACTTGCAAAATAAACATTTGGCCCATCTGAGCGGCTCGGAAAACTAGTTTCAAGTCACTCTTAGATTAAAACTAAATATATATATATATATATATATATATATATATATATATATATATATATATATATATATATATATAATGAAAGTAGCAATAATAATTCTTCTTATTATTTATGCCCATGTTGAATATACTATCCAATTATAAGTTGTCTCCAGTTCCACTAATCAATGAGCTTCCCCCTATCCCACACATTGTCCCTAACTTCTGGAGGCTGGAGGCTAACTCATTCTCCATGTAAATTCCATGAGATTGACACATCACTTCTTTTCCAACTGCCACTGAACAGGACAAAACACCAGAGGAGAATGCAACCTGCTCAGACCTGTCACTTTAGCAGCCAGACAATCAGTCTAGTTAGGACCATGAGCACTGAGATGGGCAAAAGAGGGCCGTCATACCTATCAAGAGAGAGAAAGAAGGGCCAGTTGGGCTCTCTAGGACTGGCAGAGTTCTTGCTCAATAAAAAAATAAATGTCTGTGATTATTGTGCATGGACCAGAAGTCTCCGACTGCGGAGGTGGATGTAACAGCAAAAACAAGCAGCATGTGTTTACTACTCAGCTGTTTACAAAAAGTTATTACCCTGAGCAAGTCAGGAAACAAAATGTACATAATTAATTCCTGTGATTTGATAGCGGTCTCGATAGGAGGTGGATGGGGAAGTAGCTCCAGGACAAAAGAGGCAGTGTTTTGCGCCTGATAAATCAAAAGTGCCTGTTTTAATCTCCAAAGTTAAATACTACATGCCGCCACTGGCATATAAACACACACACACACACACACACACACACAAACACAAACACACTGTACTCACCAAAACAAACCAAATTGTAGCTTGGAGGACAAGAAAAATAACGCTGAGCTGTGTGGTGGTCGCTTTAACAGCTGTAAACCATGAGGTACTCATCTTTCAGCAACAAGAAATACAGCAGAACACCTTTAATTTCAATCATATGGCCTGTTTGAATGGTTTAGTACTGTGTCTGAAATGGTGTCCTAGTCACTATATGGTGCACTATTTTAGGGATCGCCATTTTGTAGTAGTGTCCAAAAACATAATTGTCCATTTTCAGTGCACCTAAAAAATAAATAATAATAATAACTCACACAATGCACTGCAAAATGTTGTGTACAAACTATGTACATTAACCGATTACAGATTACCCATAATCAGCTTCTTGTGTATGCTTTTCTTAGTCAAAAGTTCTTGGCCCCTACTATAACATCGTCCAGACGGTCAGCCAGCAAGTCTCTCTCTCCTGCAATTTCAACTCTCCCTCCCCTGCGTTCCAACACCTGTGTTGTCTAGCAGTAGCATTATCCTGTCTCATTGTCTATTAGCACCACACTAGCATTGCCATAAACCATAGCCTGATTATTTGTTGCTTAGCACTAAAATTAGCCAATTAAATTAATTAGGCATTAGCGTAGCAATAGCCCTTTCTGTATTTGATTCTATTTTTTTTGTGAAACCTTAAACTTTAATACCTTCCCACTACAGTGTTTATTTACGTGTCTCATGCCTTCCATTCAGACACCTTCATGTCCTTTCAGACCCGTAGCGTCAAGCTCTTCCTCACAGCTGTGTTTGTAGTCTTTGCAGAATTATGACTGGCGCTGGATGTTCCCCAAAGGCAATGTCCGATCATTGGTAACTGAAGATGCAATTGTGTTTCTGAGAACCTTGGGGAGTCTTACAGTAAAGCGTCAAGTCTGAATGATGTGGACTAGCGACTAAATGTCCTTCAGAAATCTGATCTAGGAGCAGTTCAGAGGCTGGGGGAGAGCAGCAGTGGAGCTGTGTTAGGTTTCACATTGATGTGTTCTGGTAAAGTGGACCTCATTTATGTGGGGTTCTGACATAAACAATGGGTTCTCTATTTAGGGTCTAAACCTTCATGCCCTTGATGCCTTAGTCCTTCCTGCATCCTTTTGAGTGGGCTGGAGGGCCAGCATTGAGCTGTGAGGCAGTAAAAATGAATAAATTCTTCCCAGAATAGAGGAAGCTGTTATTGGAGCACAGAAGAGATGGACTCCTGATTAATGCCCTTCTTTTCAGCAGAAATATTGGAGAAGCAGATGTCCAACAACTTTAGGCTATTCAGCAAATTTTATTAATTTTGTTAGTTAAATATACTAATTTTTCCTGACTTTTTTGTGAGCAAACATAATTACATTCCTGTCTTCTTTTCTTTCTGAGTTATCTCCGGCAGTGTTTTGGAAAGATGTATGAGTCAATTATAAGCTTGTATTATTACATTCTAGATAGCACAGAAAGAGAAATGAGTGGGGTGGTGAAGATCCCGATCATTAATTAAGGTATTTGTGGAATTAGCATATTTATATTTGTATATTTGTGATGCAAGAGTAGGGCAGGAGAGACATGATGCATGAATATTGGCTCAAAATAAAGCCTTAATAACAGCCTGGTCTCAAGATAATTTTGCACACATTTGACTAAAATATAATTTCCCAGATTTGTACAGTTTCTACTAAATATGGAAGTAAACCACAAGCAAACATCCTACTCTGTGAAGAAATGTGCTGACCACAAATTACACTCTCAGAAAAAAAAAGGTGTACAGGTATATTACTGTCACTAAAGCTACAAACAGTGTAGTGTATCTTTAAAGGTACAGCAGTGGTGTTAAAGTCCAGTTGTGTTCCCTAAAGGTTCATTACATTCTCTTCTCCAGAAGGAGAGGGGGATCTCTGTAATCTTTCATTATACAACTGTGGAGAATAAAAAGAACACAATAAAAGTCCTGGAGATGAAATGGAGCAAATGACATCAACACAACTTTAACATCCACACTTAATATAGTGTAAGGTACAGTTCTGTTCCTAAACAAAGGTACAGCACATGTTTCCCTGAGGGTACCACCACAGTGACATTTTTTCTGACAGTGTATGGCCACATTTACACTCAGGGCTTTTGGCACAATCATACACATGCAGTTATGTTCCAGATGAATTAATAACAAATGTAGTCATATGCCAGATGTTGTGGATGGAAGTTGTGGATGTCTTGTTACAGGTGTAGTCGTATGTGGATGTTACAATTGCAGCCATGATGTAGTCACAATAAAATTTTAGATGTTAAAAATGTAGTCATGTTACAATTGTATTTATTTTGCAAATCTGGTCATAATATATATTACAACAGTTCCAGCTGCTTACTGCACCCACATGGGTGGATGGTGTTGAGATTTAAGTGGTGGTGATCCTCTGATCTGAACCTATGCTGTTGTTTATATTTAACACTCAGTCAGTTCTAGAATGAAGCTAGTTGTGTGAACATCATTGGGAAACTGTTGTAAATGGGGTCAGCACTTTCTCATCCTCATTCAAGTGGCCCCCTGTCCCTCCCGCCTCTCTCCCTCTCTCCCCCACTCCCTCTCTCTCTCTCTGGGTGTGAAGCATGCTGAGTGTATGGTAATATAGGATGTTCTCAAAATAGAACTGTAACCTTTAGCCAATATTGAGTTGTTGAAGTTTGTGATAGTTATGTTATGTTTTAGAGTCACTTTCATAATATAGTGTGTCTGTTTACATAATATTTTAGCCTCAATGACACCTAGTAGCCTGGATGTGTCAGATGTTCCATATTACACACACTACACTGTACACTGTGCTACATTAAAGCACAGTTACATGCTACTCAATTCAACACAACAGCAGTCTCCTGAGTAACTGGCCCTAATATGAATATATTATATGGATAGATGATCTTCAAATGGGAACAATAATAATCCCAGCTCTGTTTGCCCTCACAGATGTAAGACAATCTACTGATTTATGGGAGAAAGTCTTAAAATTTGATTTCCATGACTGTCTGAGCTTATCCATACCTTTGAGGTTAGACATTTATCAAGCAGGAGGACTGGGCTAAATTCATTCATTCATTCATTATCTGTAACCGCTTATCCAGTTCAGGGTCGCGGTGGGTCCAGAGCCTACCTGGAATCATTGGGCGCAAGGCGGTAATACACCCTGGAGGGGGCGCCAGTCCTTCACAGGGGAACACAGACACACATTCGCTCACACACTCACACCTTTGAGTCGCCAATGCACCTACCAACGTGTGTTTTTGGACTGTGGGAGGAAACCGGAGCACCCGGAGGAAACCCACACAGACACAGGGAGAACACACCAAATTCCTCACAGACAGTCACCCGGAGCGGTAATCGAACTCACAAACGAAGGCCCCTGGAGCTGTGTGACTGTGACACTACCTGCTGCGCCACCGTGCTGCCTTGACTGGGCTAAATGTTCTTCTAAAAGAGTCTTCTAAAAGATCTGCTGTTTGGACGGTCTTGTGAGTAAGGTTCTAATGTTCTCCAAAAATCAACCACAGCTTGTCCATTTGGAATACAAGCTAAAAAACATCTCACCAAATACGGAATATATTTTCATGTGGGATGTGCGTGTATATATCAGTACCTGATGTCCACAGAGGATGTAGGGAATGGGCAGTGGAATAAATAAACATGATGCTTCAAATCTTAAAATGGTAAAGAAAAAAATGTATATGAAGATGGTCAATAAACTAATGTTGTGGTACCTCCAGTGGTAAAAATGGCTTTTTTAGGTTTTCTGTACATCTCAAGTGAAGATATTTACTCCTCCAATGAAATCACAGTGGCACTCAGTTTTAACACTCATTGAATTTAGAGTGCAGAAACATACATATGTTTGTGCATTTATTATTGCTGTGTTAATAAATGATACCAAGGTATTCACTGTCTCAGAAGTTCTAACACAAATAAACTCATATATCCGCACCTTTGTTGTCATGGAAAAAAGCTGAATTTATCTGCTAATTTATGTGTATTTTAAGTGATAATGTTAAGTGATAATGTGATTGCTATTTATTCTTTTAATAATTTCTTTTTTCATACCTCATAGATTGTTTCTGGATAACATGTACCAGGAAAAATATACAGTGACCCTAGGTATATACAGTGAGGCTACAACCCAGGACCCCATGGCTCTAGTGCTGTGCACTAGCTCCACCACTGGTTACAATCACTATAGTTTCTGGAGCTTACCTGAATACTTGAAACAGAAACCTTATTTTGGCATAAATGACCACAGCAATAAAATCACCACTATATTGCCCACCCTTTGATGAAATGATTCCCTCTGAAACTTCATCCCTCTGCTTCCCTTTCTCTCCAAAGCCTCTGTGATTCCTTCCCTGCCACACATGAAGTAGACACATTATTCAAATGACCTAATAAATATGTATCAGGTGGTCCGAATGGCAGCTGGACCCTCTGCCCTCAGGTCATCGGATTAATTCAGTTTTTCCAGAACAAACCGACAATAGGAAGCCGAAGGATGAGCTTGGAGAAGGATTTAAAATGGGACAGAAGCTCAGTAGAAGGAGGTGAGTTGATGAATCCATTTTCAGAGATAAGGATCATGCCCAACACATAGACACCCATTACAAGTTGCAAAAGTTGTGGACTTCCATACGAGTCAATAGAACCAATACCAGCTGAGGTTAAGGTCAACGTGCTCTGTGTTTAGTATGGACTAGAGTGGTATAAACCCCTCCAGCACTGGGTAAGGCAGAAGTGAATCTGACTTCTCTAGCGAACTGGACCACCTTACACGTGTTCATGGCTGAATGCCATTAAATTCTCACAGCAATGTTCCAGTTACTAATTGAATTGTCATTAAAAAGCACGGACAACCTCTGCACAACAACTATGTTAATATCCTTACTTTGACAAGGACTATAATCCTAACGTTGCTGACAAGCTATGAGCTGTATTGATTATATGCCACCAATTAGCATTAGGCTAATTCTGACTAAATGACACCAAATGATGAAACATCAGTAAAATATTGACATACTAACAATTACTCTACTTATGAATATTCATTCAATGAATCACAACGAGAAAATAGAAAGAAACAGATACATAATTCATACCGGATCCGCAGATAGTCCTTATTTAGAGCTGTGTCCCAATCCTTTGACCTGGAGTTTGACTCTAAGAGATGTTTTCATTTGCTTATAATTATACAGGTGCTGTGTTTCTGACCAAAGGGCAAGTCCAGGCGATTTTAGGATTGAGAGAGTTTGCTCTTGAACATCAAAAGTTCCATTCGGTTCCACTGTGGTTAACCATGGAGCCACATGGTTTTGAAGCTGGTTGTAGATCTGCTGGAGGCGAAAATCAATGGTGGTGTTTGCTTTGTTTGTGTCTTGGGTGTTCAGGTAGCAAGAGGAAGAAAAGTGTTGACATGGAGAAGGCTTTTCTAACAAACTGAACCCTACACAATAATCAACTCTGAGGAAAACGACAGAAAAATTGCCCTTATTAAAGGAAATGGAATACAAATAAGAAGCCTGGTCTCAGGGTAAGCTTGACTAAAGACCCATTCCTGGGATAGGTCTTCATGGATGTACAAGTTAGTCTGTGATATGTGCACAGCATGAAATCCCTAAACCTAACCCAAGCCCTCAAGCTAACATTAGCCCACAGTACAAACAACTTATAGATTCCCTTATTGAAACATGCCCAAGTCAGAAAATATGGGATAAAACAAGGTGTTCCACTTCAGCTGCCAAGTGCAGAGACTTTAGAATTGCCCCGGACCCTTATCTGAGTCTTTCCAATCACAGCACTGTGGAGAGTTTGATGTCTTTAAAAGAAGAGTTAAGCAAGCGTCCAAGCAAGTGTTGGCTGTAATTTATGCAAACACAAATGTGGCATTAACAAACATTAATAATAATGACCACTGATTAATAATTATAATCCTGTTGGGTTAATCATGTCTAATACCAAGTGGACTTTTAACCCTTGTGAAAACAAATGAGTTTAAAATTGACAGGACAGAGTTTTGGGAGTAAAATCAATGCCATTGAAAACAGTCAGTCTGGCTGACGTCATTGTTCTTTGAGGGAGATGTAGTTGTATTGATTGAGTTGAAAATGGACAGATGGAGCACATTAACTTCACTAATTACCTTCAACTGGACTGGCTGGAGCTCTGACGTGTTTACAGTTGTGATACTGAGACTCTGTGCTGAACTGAGTGCTGGTGTTAAAAATATAAAGCAGATTGTATAAATGGGAAAACAAAGAACAATCATGGGGACTCCACTGGTCTGCTTGCTTACCACAGATGCAGCCCTTTGGACTTAAAGAACCTCAGAAACTCAATACTCTGATCGTACAAGGTGGAAGAGGGCAACATTTCTCTTAAGCAAGCGAATACCTCACAAACTGCAGAACCCGACTGAGACCACATCAGCATTCTAGAGGTGGGATGTGAACCAAATCTGTCCACCATGGGTATAAAGGCTCTACCAGCTGAGCAAACTTGGTTCCCATCTCAGCTGTGGAAAGCTTATAGTGGTCTCTGAGGCACTTGCTTAATTAAGGGCAAGACCTCCATGTTTACCCAGGTTGGCGTTTCAGACACCAGAGTTGTTTCTATTTTCAAAGTTCCTTTAGGTCAAAGGGACAGGATCTGCAGTAACACTTTGGAGTATATCATTATAGTCCCATTACCCTACACTTGGAGGAAAACCCTCACTGCCAATTCTGTCATAATAGATAATAGATGAGCATTTGCTCTCTCATTTTGGAGTTTTGGAAGTGCAAGATTCCCCATTGTTGGCTCAACATTGTGGTTTAAAATGTGTTACATAAGACCATGAGACATTAAGTGAAAGTAAACATGCCATCGGCATGATCGGACCCTAACACACTGTAATCATCAGTAAAAGGTCAGTATTAGCATAAACACCATGCTGAACAGGGTTTAATTTAGCTTAATCCTTACGTTTCCCCAAAGCCAAATCCTAGCTACAGCCTCATTGTTCCCTCGGGTTTGAAGGAGTACAGGAATTAATGAGGCCAATCAGCGCTTAGTTGAGTTGGAAAAGGACCATAATGAACAGCATATGTCTACAGCTAGGTCAAGACTAAGACCACTTTAAATACACACGCCCAAAACCCTAAGTCCACATGAAGTCAAGACCAGGATACCCAAAGTTTCGAGTTGTCTAGCATTAAACTTGTCTAGTGTTGTAAAAATCTTATCATTTTAAATTGAATACTCTCTAAATGTTTGTGTTCTATACTTAGACTAGTCCAGGTCCATGATGTCAAGTCCAAAACTAAGGATATTTCATTGTTAATCAATCTTTAACTAAGTCCTATGCTCATTTCTGGTTTTAGTAGATACCACACACTACATTTAGTAAGAATAATATAGGTCTTACATTTCTGTGTAAATGGTCATTGTTTGCAATGAAACAGCATCCTAAAGACTAATGGTCTAAATTAAAATAAGTCCAAATACAAATGCTGTCAAGTCCAAAACAAATTCAAGATGATGGCTAGTTTTCAGTTAATAATTGTTTGACTTTTTTTGGTCCAGTTTTTTTGTCTAAATCCAAGAGACAAATCCAAAATTCACACATTAAAGCTAGACTTGACTAAGTTTAATTTATTTGTTAATTATTTTTTTTTTTTTTTGTTTACCTGGTCCAATTTTCTTGGCCTTGGCAATTTTCAAAGTCTCTCTTTGACTTACTTAAGACCACTGACTGAAGCCCAGTAACTTCAGTTACCATGATCAGATTATTCCTATATGGATTTAGGATTATTATTATTATTTTACTATTTTTTTTAAAGTAATCACTAGGAGGAATACTGAATAAGTGATTTTATTTTACTGGTTGTTGTATGAAAATTAAGTGTAAATAATGTAGAACTGTAATCTCATTAGGAGGTTATTAAAAACTTTCCTCAACAACTCAGATTTTTGACCGGTGTATAATTATGTTAATATTTAATGCATTTATTGCATTATGTATTTATTTTCTTATATATTTGCTATTTGTATTAGTGCAACTTGTTGTACCGATGCACTAACTGCTCTAATTGTGTAATATGCCTTGATTGTTATTTTGTGCCTCACAGCAGGATATAGAAAACCAATCACACTGTGGATTTACGCAAATAAGCTATAGTTAATGCTAAACAGTAGAAAGATTGTGTCAAACAGTGTCAGACATTGAGCCCCAGAGTTTCTTATGAGCATCACTTTGGCTCCCAGTAAAGCACAAAGCAATGACTTATTTAGGTCTCCAGAGACAAAACAGCCCATGCTTTGGGAGTACATCAATGAGGTCAGTTCACCCACATTCATCTGGCAAACCTTGTATATCCAGTAAGCTACGTTTACAAGAGAAGCAGACTATTTTTTTTAACTTTCAGTGCAAACTAAAGAAATAATTGGTTCTGAATCTTTTGAAACTATTTATACTGGGAATTCCCAAAATATTCCAAATGGAATGGTCGCATTTCTTAAATTAAAAAAAGAAGTTATGTATCACTTCAACACATGATAGCTGTGTTCTAACGGGGAGTGAAGTGGACTTGAGACTGAATGTTAGTCAGTTTCATTACGTGGAGTGTCAGGAACAAAGGTATAATGTGTGTGTGTGTGTGTGTGTATGTGTTAACTGCCATATTTGTATTAACACCTCTTTTTCCAACCACATTTTAACAATATAAGTAGTACTAAATTTTGCTAAGTTCCACAACCACAAATTTGACAATTCCATGAAATTAAGCTCTAATAACTACATATTGCATTTATATGTATTTATTTAACATTTCCTATCAATCATAAGCCCTTCCACTGACCAAATACATGTAACTGACCACTTTAATTCTGTTTTTATTTTAATTTATTCTATATCAGAGAAATGCCCCCGAGTCTCTCAGTACAGCCGGTCTAGCTCAGCGTGGCTGTGATTTGCCAGGAGTTGATGGGGTTTGACTAGTGACTGACAACAACAGGCCAAATCCACTCAATCATGGCAGCGCACTGTACAGATATTTATGGCTCATTTCACCTGGAGACCCCTGTCCCCCAAAACAAGTGTAAGAACAGCTTTATTTCTATTCAGCTTTTATTTCCACAGACAGTTGACTGGTTTCCAATTGTGACAAAGCCATAAATCATTGGCCCAACTATCCATTATCCCAGGAATACCACCTTAACAAAGTTAGAGGGAATTCTCTTGACTATAATAACAATAATAATTAAGAAAATGACAAAATACAATAATGCATGTGTTTAATTTTTATATCCACAATACAATCTACAGGGTGGGTCAAAAGACACCATTTTATTTAAGAAAGGAAAGGGAAAATGACATCTGAATACCCCACTGAGTAATGGGTGAGGGGCCTATCTTTAAGGCTATGTCTGGAATATGGCCACCATCTTGAAAGCAGCCATATTGGATCAATTGCAAGATTTTCTAATGGGAAGGCAGTAATGTAGCATACCAAAGAACATCATAATTTTCACAGAAATATCTTGTGGTTCAAACGTTATTAACACAGAAAATCCATGTTAGAGGGACACAGCTGCCATGTCATAGCAAAATTAAAGGGTGTCCTGAGACTTTTGACTCACCCTGTATATACAAATGGTATTTTTTGCATTAATAATTATTTTAAAATAATTTTGCACACAAAACTACTGGAAATTGGCAGCAGTTCCAACATCATTACATTATCTTGTCAGCGTGTACTAGAAAAGTAGGGAAGAACGTGCAAATTTGGCTGTGGGCAATGCCTTAAGGCTTGCTATGCTAATTAGCAGAGCTAAAACATGTTTATTTGCAAATTAGTTGGAGAAACATTGGTAAATATTCAAGGAAAACAAACTACACGAAGAAAACTGTGGGAAGCGGAAAGTGTGTGTGTGCACATGTGTGTGTCTGTGTGTGTTTGTTTGGGAATCTGGCTCATTAGACATTCAATAGTGTGTCCAAACTGATAAATGTAATTGTGTGTAAAAAAAAAAAAAAATCATCACAATTGTCTGCAATTATTGTGATTTGCATGAAGCCATAACGGGCCAATGAACATTTTAAGATGCATTTTCTGTCAGTTTTTGCTCACACTGTGCAGTTTCCTCCTGATCATCGGCCACAATTCACATAATTATTAGGAAAAAAACCCTCCAAAACAGCCAACAGCTCCAACTGGTAGCCATTAGTTGCCATGGAAATGTCCCCAGCAGCTTGTTTCCAGCCGGCATCTGTGTTCACGTTTTTCACAGAAATGCAATTTTCACCTCAATTAAACATGTCAAAATAACAAGCCAGTTCTCAACAGGAATTCCAGCTTTAACTTGAAGCCTGTTCCCAAGATTTGTACAATGTTTACTAAATATAGCTCACACTTTGTAAATGAATATGTGATTTTTTATGCCAACCCCTAACACAAAGCCATACCTTAAACCTGCTCCTAATTTTAACACTAAACCCCAACACCAACCGTGGAAGATCTATAAGTGACTGTAAAATAACTGCAAATCCCAACCAATCATAACATAGAGATGTTAGGAATATCTAGATTGATCCTGTTACTTGTTTCAATAATTCTTAAAAAAATTGTTGGCAACAACAGCTTTGTTTTACATTTCTGTTAGAATCAAAAAAATACATTTAAGTATTTGAAATATCTGAACATACTAGCCTTTTCATATTAGGTAAACACTTAAAAATAAATGAAAATATTTATATGATCCAACTGCAGATTTCTCTCTGTTTACCATCATCATCATCATGCAATATGATTCTCTCTAGAATGGTGGAGGCCTCAGAACATCATATTTGATCTTGTTGTAGAAAATAAAATGCCTGGTTCCATTCACCATCACTAGAAAGACAACTAGGAATTACTTTATATCTCAGAGCTGAAGAACTGAGCAGGAATGTTGTAAACTACATTATGTTCCTTGGTGTATTACTGTCGACCTTGTAGCTAAACATGTGTCCAGAAGTAAATGAAAAATATGGCTTGGAAAAATAGACAGGAATGTGGTACATTTCAATCATGCTGAAATAGAAACATCTGACAAGTTCATAAGCAGCACTCTGGAAGAGCATCAATTATAAATGTCACCATGATTCTGTTCCACTGAAGGAAGTGAGTCAATGGCGATGCGGGTGGTTTCCATGCCAACGAGAAACAGGAGACATCCAGCCTGATCTTTCAAGTTAGGAAAGTAAATATTAAAAAAGTGTGTGGCACCTCATTTTAATGAGCTCTTTGCCACTCATAGCCATTTAGAGCTTTAACACGCTTGGAAGAGAAAGCTAAACATTTATGAGTTTCAAGAGTACTTGAGTTCAACTAATTTGCCAGAGGACAACAGAAAAACCCTTTGACCTTTGAGATCAGGACATATATACACTCCACTGTAGTAAACATCTATACATGTATAAGACTGTAGGCTGATGTGCATCCCATTCTATTGGCAATTCTCTAGTAAACTCCACTACCACAACTAGGTCATTAGTTCACACAAGATTTGCAGTTCTTACACTGTCAGTCTTGACAATTCCTTGAGCTGGATGTGTTCATTTCCACTGTTAATGGCCTTTGATGTATTCACAGGATCAGGACGGGGCAACATTACAGAAGCTGAACCTGCTGGGTGATTGATACTGTTGTTTGATGACCAAATTGGGCAATTAGTAAGTGCTTGCTTGAGGCTTTTCATTGCATGATCAAACTGAGCAGAAAATCCAGCTTTGAATCTAATTACCTTTGCATATTGTCCAACCTTAACTATTATCTCCATGTTAGTGTTAATCTCTTTAAAAAATGATTAAAGAAAACTAGAAGAGAACTGAATAAATATAATAATTTGAAGATAAGGATTATGACAAAAAGTTTTGCAGCTTTCATCAAGGAATAAATCCTAAGTGAATATTTGACTAAATGATAAATGACCCATTATTTATGATTTGGAAGCAGAACACTAAACTGAAAAATGTCAGGTCTCTATTGTCATACTCCCAAAGAACTGTTTCTTCAAGAATCTGGAGGTCACTTGTATCAACAGTTGGCCCATGATTCATAGAATCGAAATTCTTGGAGTTGACTGATTTTGAACTTTGAACTTAGAAAATATGCAAAAAATCTTTGTAGAAATAGAGTGGCTATATTCATTGCATAATTTAAGATGTTAAAGTTTTTAAATGTATCCAAACTATTAAGCTATTTTTTTTAAGTTTGTGTTAAGAAATACCTGTAAAAAGGTGAAAGTTTTAAAAGAATATGACTAAAATGTGGCAATTTTTAATTTAAACTCATCATCATCATCATCATCATATTTTCCACTTGTCCATTTCAGGTTGTAGTTTAAACTAAAATCTGAAAATTGAAGTTGTCAGATAAAGTAAAAGTCGTGTAGTGTGCGAGGGGCTGCAACTTCCATGTTTTGCTTCCAAATTGCGTTTCAGACTAATCTCAGCATATCAAACATGCTTTTTTTTTCTACCCGAATTTGGACATAATCACTTAGCGTAAACTCTTCACCACGCCAAGTTTGAAGAAGTCTCATCAACAGCCAATGATGCGAGACAGTGTAGCTCACTACCTCTTTCGCTAATATTTCTAAACCTTTTAAGGTGGAATGTAGCCTAGAGTAAGTGCTAATCTACTTATCTCCATTTCCCTCTGCAGGGTGCAGAGAAAGTGCTGAACATGTTTTCCCATCCACAACACAAATACATTTTTACAGTGTTTTTTTTTTTGTGGATCTACACAAATTGGAATGAGTTGTACATCTATGTTTATTTCTGTCTCCTATGAAACACAAAACACATGTTTAGCTTGAGAGTTTGAGATTGTGTAATGTGTTATACCCAGTTGTGTAGTGTATGCCTGAAAATGTCCTAGTCTCTGTAAAATCATGAAAACAACTGATGCCCCAACTTTAAAAGTCATGTAGAGTATCTAAGGTCTAATTTGCTTTTTCAAGCACTTAAAGAGGATGGGTCTCTCTCATGTAAATAGAAAACCTCTCTCACACTTTAAACAGAAACCTTTTAAATTTGCTGAAGTACATGAACCTAGGCATGGCTCTTATTGTACAACACTGTATATCACATCTCCCCATTATGTGGAATCTGGTCTAATTTCTTGGAGTAAGCTTTCAGAGTCATTAGCATAACACCAGTAAGAAATGTAAAGACCTAAAAGCTGTAATTAAGCAGCTTTTGTCTAATTGGGTTTGAAAAGCTGTAGGAGTAACATAAAGTCAAAAGTCAAGATTGCTGTGAGGGCTTCTCTGCCTTCAGTTCAGCCACTGATTTTTCTACTGATGCTTATAAGTCTGTTGTTGAGTGACACACACCCTTTGTATAATCCTCATACAAATGATTTGACCAATGAAAAATAGACAATCAATGCTCAACTATTACCTACAAGGTTCAATGCTTCCAAGCATTGACCTGTGGAGCAGTAGATGGAACTGTTTCCTGAGGCAATGAAGATCAATTCGGTGCCTTTTAGATTAGTCAGAATACAGAACTACTAACCCAGCATCAGCACCTGATCTCACTAATTTTTATGAAACTGTACGCCAAGAAATCGTTAAATCAAAGTTGCCATATCTATTGGCAAACCTTCCCAGAAGAAATGCTTGGGGAGTAATGGCACATAAGTCTTTGGACAATCTTATCAATGAGAAAAAAAAGGGATTCCATTTCAAAGGAAACCAGACTCGGCTACAGATTGAACCATCCAAATATTTCTCTTTTAACCCACAGTGCAACAGGAGGAACCCTCTGGCTCAACGCCAGGACATCCCACTGTAATCATAACTCCCATGGCCGATCAATACAGGAGCGAATCAAAATCAATAGAGAAAAAAAAAAACCCAGAACCCACAATCCCCCTGTAACACATCAAAGCTCCTTGGTACCAAAACCCCCGCAACCCACAAACCTACAATTGTTCTTTAGCAGCTTCCTGACAGCTGAGGGTTGGGTGAAAACAGCTTCACTGATCACATGACCCTCAACAAAAGGTGTGTACATATTGTAATGTAATATGTTCTAGGCATACTTTTGGAAAAGCTTTACATAAAATTTTGGAAAATTGTTGTGAATATCTAATGACTGACCACCATAAGAGCATTTGTGAGGTCGAGTAATGAAAGCAGATGTTCAGTCCTGCCAACTCAGTTTAGGCATTGAGCATGTTGACCTTAGGTTTAGGTTCAAATACATCAAATTTACTTTCATGCTCATCTAGCTGCGGGTAGTATATTTTGCTAATTATAGGGGTGTTTGTTTGATGAATATGCAAATTAGCAACTTTACAACAGACTTATTGATAGGCTGATTCTGGCAAGTGTGTGGCTATAGTCAAAACAATGTAAATTATGATTGCAACATTTTATTTTCTCTTGGTGTAATGCTGGTGATATGGGAGTCCTGGTGCTTTCACGTTCAGTCTTTAACAGTATGTATCAGATGAATAAATATATCAGAGCAAAGTCAGAGCTCTCTGTGTGCCTCAAGGCTCCTATCACGGTAGATATGATGTACTAATCTTTCTATCCTATGTTTGTTTCTCAGTAAGTGTAAAAGATTATCCAGAGCAAAGTGTGGAGCAGTGCATGTAGTCCATATGGTCATTATATTCTTGTTTAAAGGTTCTCTTTTTCAGAAAGTCCATTTCTGATTCCCACAAATAAACTCTGACCATGGTCATTACACATCACACATCAGCCACACATCTCATCGTTAACAAAGGACAGGAGACAACATGGCAGACACTTGGGCCACTGCAGGAAAGGGTTAAATTAACAACCTTTGATTCATTAATTTCTGACAGATAAAGCAGAGCCTGGTTTGTCTTGTGGAGATGGTGTTTGAAGTATCATGTACGTGTGACAGCTCGTACAGTGTTAATTAATTCACATGCAGGTTTTCTGAGTTACATAAATGAACATGTAAACATTTATAAAAACTTGATATCCATTTCCTGTTCCTGGAAATGCAATGAGCCACAATTAAATCACTTTTCATTACCTCACTGACCACTGCAACTTTACCACAAACTGGCCGTATGTTTTTTTAGGGGAAAAGCACACCTTCTAATCCATTCATTGGCGACTTTATTGGAAACTCCACCCCCACATCCTGCCCTGTGATTGAATTTAGATGTGCAATGACAGACAGTAGCCTTCCCAGGCTGTAGCAATATATTACAGCACACCTTCCTCTAACCCATTCATCATTGGTCAGTTGCTGACCAAAGCATTGCTCCAGACTCTGGATCATATATTACTGAGGGGGTGTTATTTATTTTTATTCAAGTACTGCACAAACAGAAAATAATAGAACATAAACAATTCAGAGAAGCTTATCAACAGCTCCACTTAGTTTAAATTGCTATTCTTTTTGTCATATATTGTAATAACACATTAACAACAAATGCAATAAAATATTATTGTTTGTTTATTTGTTTTTTATGTAATAAAGAACATTTCAATCCTCTGGTTGTCCCTTGATAGTTATTTAATACATTATTATATGATAATGTATATAATTACAAGCAAGAAGTGATATTTATGTCTATTTACATAATCTGAACTACTGTGGTCAATCTGTCACAGTAAATACATCAATATTATATAGTAGTTACATGTTTTAATGACTTATTTTATAATGTGCTATTAATATGCAAGTAAATAATTATTTGCAACAACAGCATGGATTTGTAAACCACGAGGACCCATTTTTGAATGTCGTATGTAGTCACATTGTTGTTGCATGTATCTATATCGTTATTACAGAAACAATATAACAGGTTGTATTTCCAAAAACTTTTTTTTTCTTTACCAAACTATTCTTCAAAACTGAGTGGCAGCAAAGAAAGGGTGGAACATTTTCCCTGCAGCACATTTGGGTTCTCCAGGCTCCAGTGAATGAGGATCTTTTCAGATGCAGAAACAAAAGGAAATCACGGCATTGAGCCAGGAGCATCTCTGGTGGAGGAGAAAGGAGGAAGCAGTAAGTGGCTGCTCCTTACACTAGAGCTCTTTAGAGCGCTCTCTCTCTCTCTCTCTCTCTCTCTCTTTCTCTGATTTCAGAGCTGAGACTGCTTCATACAGAGATCCAAGACATGGAGTTCCTAATAAAGATGTGGCTTCAAGAACATGAAAACATGACACAAATTAACCAATAATGGATTATTCAGTACTATCAGAAACCTATTTCTTTTCTCTTATTCTCATTCTCTTTAACTCATCCTCTGCTCCAAAGGGAATTTCCTTTCGACAGAATTCCCCACCTGCTACATTAGTACAGGACAAAAATCTCCACCACACACCATGCCCGTGACAAGTAACTATAGAAACAGGTCACACATCCATCTCCTACTGTTGGAAGGGCAGTCTCTCACTCTATCTAGCTCTCTTTCTCTGTCCCTTGCCATTGATTTCAGAGCTGAAACCACTGTGTTTTTCTCTATATATCTCTAGGTCTATATTTCTACACCTCTTTTGCTCCCTCTTTATTCCTCATCCTTCTCATGTTTTTCTTTGTTAGTTTAAATCTCTCACCCTGTACTCATCATTGATTTCAGAGCTAAAATCACTATCTTGTTTTCTGTATATTATCTATGATTCCTTTGATAATTTCTCTCCCTTTCTTTGATTACAGTGCTTTAACTACTACCCCTTTCTCTTCTCTACCTCTGTACTTTCACTACTTCCCAGCAGTAACTGTGAAACTATCAGGGATCCACTCACACCAAGAGTTTTGAGGTTACTGTAAATATATATACAACAATGAAACAGAGATATTGATGCTAAACATGTATTGCAGTTGTAATGAATGTATTTTAATTTTAATTCCTGTTAATCACCTGTAATATCAGAGTGCCATTTTCAATGACTTACTTCTTAAAATACTATGTGATAGGAATATTATGCATCTGTAGAAACATGACATTTACCTTATCAATGAGTTTAGTCATAGTAAATCTAATTTCTGGTTGGAAACAGACTGTGAGATCATTTCTATATGCTTTGGGCAACAAAGTGTCTTGATTAAATTGGCAATTGAGTCTAAACTAGTGTTTCACCAGTGATGGAGATTAGTATTCACACATTTACTGGTTTTGAAACCCTTACCCTTTGGAATCTTACAGGACTGTAAATAGTTAAATTAAAACATTTATTAAGCTGTACAGTTCTCTTCAGCTCTCGCTTGGCAATTCTCATATGAACCATTTGGAAGTTCCTTAAGCTGTCCACACTGCCAGAACTTTGCTTAAAAGCTTGGCATTGGGCATGATGGCTTTAGACCATGAGTAGATATGTTAATAAAATAAAAACAAATCCCACTTGTTCATTTCATGGTAGTGATTTGCAGTAATTTGTTAAGTGGTTCCAGTCTTACTCAAGACCAATGGGACATGTTCTTGACTGACAGTTTGGATAATATATTATATTGGTCTTAGTTTTCATTTATTTTGGTCTTAATTCATCAGTTTACAGTTAATTTAATTGTAAAATATATTTACTAGCCCTCCTGTTTAAATAATAGGTATCTACCTGGAGTTGAACTCCATATGTTTAAAATCATATATTAGTCTATACTTACCTTCTACTGGACAGTAAACAATCAAACGTAACATGCAGCAAGCTGCAATTCTTTGTACCATCAGTGGTTTTCAGTTCAGTTGGAGCTTGGCCTTTCTCACGTAAACCAATTAGAGATTCCTCAAACTGTCCACCCTGCAAGAACCCTCTCCCTCAGGAGAACAGTGCAGGCCTCGTGTCTGCCAATTAGGAGGAGCATTTTTTATTATTATTTTTTTTTATGAGCCTGCCAGTCAAATAAATCATTAGCAGCATGCCTCTTATACTGAGAAGCATGTGCTGATATTGTTGGCAGTGAAGTTAAAACACATCTGCCATTGTGTCATATGGAATTGTTAGGCACAAAATGCTGAAAAGCAGCGAGAGTAGCAGACTTTTGTCCAGGGAGTTTTAAGAGTCTGTCTTGGTCGCTAAAAGTCACATGAAGAACATTGTGGTTTTTATGCACATTTTATTAAGGGCAATATATTAAGTCCTAGAATCATACTATTCCCCCCTAGCATTGGGCCGCAGAGCTTTGGAACTGTGTTTTCCTGATCACTTAGGTTTGTTGACGGTGGAGCAGAGGGATGCCGGTGTTTCAGGAAGCTCCCGCATATGAGTGTCCTTCTGGTTCTCTCCTTGTAGTTAAAGCTGTCACAGTCAGATCTGCCGGAGTCATTAGCCACACTCTGGAAATGTTCACATTCTCTGCTTTACATTCACCCAAACAGATCACAACTAACTCCATCCCTCTACCATTTTCCAAGTAAACGACTGCCCACCTGCCCGTCTGCACAGTGATGGATGACTGACAGTCGAGCTCCTGCTCCACTTCAGACCAGCTGCCAATTCTCCAGCCACACCCACATGCCTTGGACTGGCTGCCCACCATTGAAGCTTTCATGGACTTCTAACTATTACTACCAGTAGATTGACAAGAGGAGGATAGGTCCCTCCTTGTGACCCTTGGTTCCTCCCAAGGATTCTTCCTCAGCTCTGATGGAGTTTTTCCTTTCCACTATCGTCCTGACCTCCCTCTCCTGGAGGATTTTTACATTTCATGTCAAAACTTCGTCTTTAGTGGAATTCTGTGAAGCTGCTTTGTGACAACATCAGTTGTAAAAAGAGTTATACACATAAATTTGATTTGATTTGATTTGATAAATCTCGATCCGCTCCTTTTGTGATAAGTTAGAGTAGAATTTATGATACAGAATTAAATGCCCAGCATACATACTAGACCTGGTAGTAGATATTGGAACAATTCTGTTGTACATGTGCTATGACCCACTAGCTAACCCCTTTTCACAATGAAGCTGTCTAGAGGAAAGAAGGTCCGCTAACTAGTGTCCCTAGGATAAAGGCTATGTGTTGCAAGTACCTCAATATGAAAATAAGGTGTTGAAAGCTATTGTGATGAAATGAGAACTGGGAAGGGTTCACTCTTCTTACCTAAATATCCTCAAAGAACACAAGCGCTGACTCCATGGTCAACCAGCTCAAGCATGTAGGGATTATTCCAAAGGGTAGGTAGTTGTCATGCCCTCGTCCTGTCAGGTCTGTTTTCCCCGCTATGTGCTCTCTCAGCACATGGCTCTGTTTGTTGTTGTCCATGTCTCTGCCTATGTCCCGCCTTTCCTCCTCCCCCTTATCTGTCTCAGGTGCATCTCTTCTGTGTTAAGTATTTAAGTCCCCTTGTATCACTTCCTCTTGTCGGTCATTTGTACTGTTTCGGTCCCTGTTATCAAGTCTGTCATGTTATCAAGTCTGTCTGTCTGTCTCTGCAGTTTCTCCGTCATTGTTTTCTACATCGTCGTTTCATGTTGTCGTTTCATTTCCTCTGTCATTGTTTCGTTTTGTAGTCTGGTTATCTCTTTAGTCTGTCTGTACCGTTTGCCCTGTTTAGCTCCCCGTGTCCATTTTAGCCTGCTTGGCTGTTTGTTTGTTGTCTTTCTGTTAAAGTCTCTTTGTTTTGTTATAATTCGCTTTATTAAAGTTTGTGTTTTTGCGTGTGCGTCCGCCTCCGTCAGTCCGCCCTCCGCGATCCTGACAGTAATAATCCGCAGGTGCAACAGTTCCCTCACTAGAGCCAGGTTCCCAAAACTTCCACCATCTTATATATATCCAAAACCACACTACAGTATCAGGCCTCCCATACCAGAGGCCCTCCCTTTTTAAAGGCTCCACTTCAGGATCTCAAGAAAAGTGAGCCCCCCCAAAGTCCCAAAGTGGCTGGAGTGTGTATTTTGGAAGCCTAGTGTCTATCTCAATGCATCTAATTTATAAGCATCTAGGCTTCTCCTAACGCATGACATCAGTACACTAATTGATTCAAATGATTCAAAATGAAATAATAAAAAGAGTGACATCCCTGACCCTCAGTGCAGTCCCTATAATCCATCCATAGTTTCCTGAGGCTGAAATTAGCTTCCTACATCAATCTGCCATGCTACCTTAAATAGTGCATCTGTCAAATGACTAGAATATAACTGCTGCATCATTTAAGGTGGAAGGGCAATGTACCTGTGAAGATTAAAACCGTTATACCGTTTTAAAATGTGGAAGAGCAAATAACAGCTGTGCAGAATACAACTGCTGCAAGTTGTCTCAAGGTGGAGGGGCAAATGGCATCTCTGTAGAATACTGCTGTAAATTTTAAGGTGGATGGGAAATTGTACCTGTTTTATGGTGGAAAGCTTATGGAGGAAAGATTATGAGCAAAATGTAACTGCTGCACTTTGTAAGGCATAATTGCAAGTGGTATCTGTGCATAATTACACTGCTGCACCACTTTAAGCTGGGATGGCAAATGACACGTGCAGTATGTAACAACTGTACATTTTAAGGTGGAACTGCAAATTCCATATGAATCTAGCTGTACACAATATATATGCTGAATTTTAAATAGGAGAGGATATGTCCCAAAACACAACAATCTCTAAATATTTCAGTTTGTATTGATGGATGTCAGTGGGCCAATTGTGCTCAATAAAACTGCCCTTCTGTTTTTAGTGTAGCCATAGTTCCAGCTTGAAAATACAAATACCCACCTGCCCACATACTGTAACTTGACAGCATTAAAATGAACAAAAAATGTAGTTTACCTTAAATTAAACTTTCTAGATATAGAATTTCAGGTAAACACATATCTCTGAAACTATGAAAACTATTGTTAAAATAATTGGTATCAAAAATGTGCAGTCCCAATACTTCATCCTTCAGAATATGTACTCCTCTATAGTGAAGAAATCCATTCCTTTATTAAGTTACTGCATCCTCCACAGTGACATGTCTTGGATTTAATCCTGGGAACACTATTTTGATCAGTGTTGTGACTTTTGTGGTGTAATATAATTGGACATTTATTTACGAGCCTTCAAATAAACAACATTTTATTGTCAAAAATAAATTGTCTAATTAAAATAACTGTATACATCTTGGCCAAAATCCATCAAATATATTCAATCACCCTAGACATGCTAGACATCCATAGTTCCTCTTTAGTTTTATGCTGAAGCAATGA
Source organism: Hoplias malabaricus (assembly GCF_029633855.1). Taxonomy (NCBI): domain Eukaryota; kingdom Metazoa; phylum Chordata; class Actinopteri; order Characiformes; family Erythrinidae; genus Hoplias; species Hoplias malabaricus. The sequence goes on from NC_089800.1 coordinate 54,350,803, forward strand.
AGTTGAATACAACTGTCCAACAACCGTACACAAACCAGCCATAATAGTAAATTGAACTAGTTTCTACACTCACTGTCCATTTGATCAGGCCCACTGAACTTAGTCTTTTTGTAGCTCTACAAAAATTTATCTTATTCTACTTTTGCTCTGCATACATTTTTAGGCATTTGCACCCTGTTTTTTCAATAGTCAAGAACCCCACAGGACAGAGCAGGTATGATTTGGCTGGACAATCATTCCTCAGTGCACTGCAGGGTGACACTAACTAGTTGGTGTCAAGTGGGTTTTGAGTATGATTGTTTTCTCTAAAATTTGCTCAAAATAACCACATGGAAAATAAGCCCAAAGTAATAAAGCCATGTTATTAGAAAATGCTGTGTATTTGCTGAAAGTTAATCATGCATTTTAGTTGTTTCCAATGCTTAATCTAGCACACAAATTATTTTTTATGAGATCCAAATGGAATGCCATTCCCAGTTCCACAAAGCAAATCGATCAAGGAAACATCTTAATATCGAACAGACACATTTCCAGATTACAATTACTTTATATCATCATAAACACTGCAGATGGAATAAAATCGTTGATCACCTGAAATGAAAAGTAACTTAATAAGGCTTCAATTACTTTCAAGACAGTTTATCAAGCTGTCAGGATTTTATTGGATTTTATTGCTGATGTTTATTAAAGATGAAATAAAGAATATTAAGCTGTGGTTATCAAGCTCAGTGCAACTGAGAAATGTTTGTTATAAAAGCAAAGCAGATAAATGAGAGGAAGAGATGAAATATGGCACTATGACTCTATAGGTAGAAAGAATTATTTCGGTTTAACATTCTTCAAATTGTTGGATAAACTCCTGCCTGTAACACAGAGCCCCCTTTTGGCCTCACCAGTACCACCTCTAGCATACACTCAAGCTTTCTTGGAATATCTCTTATTCAAGCACTGTCCAGACCCAACCCTGCTTAGTTGGTTCTGATGTGCAGGAACTTGGTTTTATAATATGTTTATAGTATTAGTATATAATATATATGTTATTGTAATAACATATATAAATCTCTAAATCTGAGCTACAGTATTAAAGGTATGTTTAGTTTATCATTTATGTGGTCTACTATGATCATGTAACCTATACCCTATACAAATGCTGACATATTTTAGTTTCTGATGGTTAGACTTTTAAGAAAAATGTTTTTGTACAGATAGCTATAGATAAAGCAGATATATTTTTTGCAAGAAAGGCATGGTATATTTACATTCACATCAGAATATATATATATATATATTCATTCATTCATTATCTGTAACCACTTATCGAGTTCAGGGTCGCAGTGGGTCCAGAGCCTCCCTGGAATCATTGGGCGCAAGGCGGGAATACACCTTGGAGGGGGCGCCAGTCCTTCACAAGGCAACACAAACACACACAAATTCACTCACACACTCACACCTATGGACACTTTTGAGTTGCCAATCCACCTGCAACGTGTGTTTTTGGACTGTGGGAGGAAACCGGAGCACCCGGAGGAAACCCAGGCGGACACAGTGAAAACACACCAACTTCTCACAGACAGTCACCCGGAGCGGGAATCGAACCCACAACCTCCAGGTCCCTGGAGCTGTGTGACTGCGACACTACCTGCTGCACCACCGTGCCGCCCGTATTATATATATATAATATATATATATAAGTATCATATATAAGTATCAATATATAGTTTTATTAAAGGATAAGATATGATGTATGCCATGCAATCACAAATATAATCATCAACATTTAAAATAAATTGGACTTGTTTATTATTATTATTATTATTATTGTTGTTGTTGTTAATAATATTTTTATTTACACTTGACGTTTACAATGCTCAATAAAGGTTTATAACCAGCTTTGACAGCTAACATAAAACCAATGTGAACTTTCATCTGCATTCATCCAAGCACCAGCTAACGCTGCTTTTAAAATTAACATATAAATTAATGTATTCTTTACTGACCAATGTAAAAGCAAAATTGGCTCAGGATCAGAAATCTTCCCTCAGGGTTCGCTAATCAAAGCTCTGAGTGAGAGAATAGAGGGAACAGATGAGAGAAAAGCAGAAAATGTTTGATTCATCTTAACTGAACCTACAGCCCAAATCTCACTTTTGAATCAGTGAGGAAACATGTTAACACTTGGCTCAGCTCTGAAATTTAAGGTCTCAGATAGCGCATTGTAATAGACATCACTGAAAATTTGGAAATCAGTTTTGTTTGATTTCTAAATCTGTTTTAAAATTTGAGAGTAAAGTTTAACAATATCTACTCCTGTTTAACCTTGAGATGTGTGCATTGAATTCCAAAAATGTATAGAATTTCATTAAATATTCACTGTTGAATTTACAGATGTTCCCAATATTCTGTACTGAATATATCATTCACCTTAATGGATTGATACTTATGTCCATGTTTATACAGATTTAATTTTATTTTAACAAATCTTCTTTTTTATTTTACAGCATAATGAAAATCATATAATAATTAAAGAGCTAAGTCTAAATATTGCCACCTGGATATATTATTTTTACAGTGCAGTAGTCATATAACATACATATATAAATGGATTTGACACAAAGTGTGAGAATAATACTAATATAATAATTAACAACGGAAATAGTATGCAAGTGCAAAAAAATACAAAATTGGATCTTTGGTCATTTTCCTCAGCTCAATACTTACTTTACACTCTAGCTGTTATTAGCTGCACAAAGCCATAAGACACTGCTGACTTTTAAGGTGACACATCTCTTTCTCTTTTTCTTTCTACTGGACTCTGGCTCTCTGGATTCTGATGTGAGCTTTACTCTTTTTAATGATCACAAGGAAATTAGAACAGACGGAGAATTAAAATGTAATTACACTACTCTAGCGTTCAGTACCTAAAGAATCTACTGAAGAGTCCAAACCTTAACGGAGGCATTTGGTAATTCATGTCATCCAATGAGGACATATTAAATCTTAATCAGCATTTTGTGATAAAACACAGCAGTTGGAAGTAAACCTAATTTAAATCTAATTTCTCTCCAGTTTACTATTGACAAAGTTCAATTTTCTCATCTGCGTGAATATCCCACCATGCACCAGACCAACAAAGAGACAATTATTCCCTAATGTTCTTCAGAACTCCATAAATGGTGTTTAAATTAGACTAGAAGTGCTGGTCACACTGAGTAAGAGATCAATATACACTGGACACACCCCCAACAGTGGACACACTGGAATGTGAATTAACTACAAAATCCCAACTCACAGGCAACAATATGGCCAGTGCTTTGATCCTACATTATCTATTTATGTGTTCATTAAACTATTACTTCTAAATGTTTTTTTATAATTATTTAACTCATTTCACTGATTATTTCAATAATTACAACAATATTTCAAAGTAGTTTCTCAACCAGTAAGTAAGGAGAACATGAAGGATGAAGGAAGAAATGAATGAAAGAAAGGAAGAAAGAAATAAAGATGAACATTTAATGATCAGTAGAGAATATTTATTTATTGATTGATTTCTATTGTAATATCAAGCAATAAACAGTGCAAAAAAGTGTCATCCACTTTTTTCTTTCATTCATTCAGTATTTGTAACCCATATCTAGTTCAGAGTCGCGGTAGCTCCAGAGCCTACCTGGAATCATTGGGCGAAAGGCCAGTCCTTCACAGGGCAACTCTCACTCACACATTCACTCACACACACAGACACTTTTGAGTCTCTAATCCACCTACCAACGTGTGTTTTTGAGCGTGGGAGGAAACCGGAGCACCCGGAGGGAGAACACACCACACTCCTCACAGAGAGTCAGCAGGAGGAAACCCACGCAGACACAGGGAGAACACACCACACTCCTCACAGACAGTCACCCAGTGGAAACCCATGCAGACACAGGGAGAACACACCACACTCCTCACTGACATTCACCCGGAGGAAACCCACGCAGACACAGGGAAAACACACCACACTCCTCACAGACAGTCACCCGGAGGAAACCCACGCGGACACAGGGAGAACACACCACACTCCTCACAGACAGTCACCGGAGGAAACCCACGCAGACACAGAGAGAACACACCACACTCATCACAGACAGTCACCCGGAGGAAACCCACGCGGACACAGGGAGAACACATCACACTCCTCACCCAGAGTGAGACCTGGAGCTGTGTGACTGTGATACTACCTGCTGCGCCACCGTGCCCCCTACCTTTTTCTTTGAAATACAAAATGTTTTGTCTTTTATAGACTATATAATATTATCCCATATTCATATTAATATGAAAGAGAAAAATAATTTTCAGTAATTAACCATATAACCCTCTTAAAACAAAGACATTACAGGAACACTATTACACTCACCCTTAAAGCTGCTCTAAAGCTGAGATTAAGGCCAAGATGTATGACCTTTCCAGGTATTAATATTTCACAGATGATCTTACTGTACCTCAAGATTCACATCCATTATAAAAATCAGCTGCTGTCTGTGATAAATCACAACACATGTCCAGGTTTAAAGTGGATTAAGCCTGAGACACCTTAAGGAAAAGCAAATTTCACAGTACCCTTCTTCAATATATTATCAAAATGTATTAACTTTCTTGCTTAATCTTGTCCAGGATCACAGTGGGTTCCAAGCCTTGTGCACAAGGCAGGAACACACTCTGGATAGAGCACTCCATCAATGGAGAAATAAAACTGTAGTAATGGCCAGAAATGACAGAAAATTTTACCTTTCCACACTGAGCTACATTTATAAATAAGAATTATTTTTTACTATTTTCCTCAACACGTGCCTTATTGAATATACAATTTTTCTAAACTACTATATATACAGTTTATCACATTATCTTACTAGAGCTGGGAGAACAAAAAACTGTTGCTGGCATGATTTGAAAACACCAGATTTACACATTGTGTCACAATTTCAGGACGATTTAAACAGAAATGGACAGCATGTTTTATTCAAAGGTAAGTCCAATCACACAAAGAAAATGGTGAAATATCTAACCTCTGTGATTGGATTCCTTTTGGCAATGAAACATGAAGCCTACCATAAGAATCAATCGCTTCACCTGCTTCCCGCACAACTGAAATACTTCACTCATAAATATTCATATGGTGGCGAGAGGAGGCAACATCTCCTCATGAAAATTCATCCTGATCGCTGGGTAGTTTAAGTGCTTTTCTGCTCTTCTGCATCAGCTCCCACTGAATCAACGCTGCCTGCTTTCATCGGTGTCTGAACAATTCTTGAGCAGGGAACTAGGCTAGAGTCACAGGACAAGTCCATTAAACTACAGAGCTTTCAGAAATTAAGACAGTTAAAGCTGCAGGACAAGCCCATTAAACAAAACATTTCTTTGGATTCACATTTAAATGAGTGTAGAAATTGCAGGATTCTTGGAAATCTATAGGTTAGAACTATACTCGTACGAGAAAAGTGGTCAAACTGCATGTTTGTTGGGTGTCTTAGTGAAAATATGCCTCAATACATAAACAAATGTATTCATACAGTAATATTTTATCAATTTTATTCATTTAGATTATTTATTTATTAATTTATCCATCTATGTCAGTTTATGATTTTTTTTTTTTTTTTTTTTTTTTTTTTTTGTTGGTTTGATTATAAAATTTTAATTTTGAATTGATTATGCCTTAAATGTGCAGTATTACTATTTCAAGACACAGTCCCCCAAAGTACATTCTACAGGTTATTATTTATTAATACCATGGTTATATGTGTTCCTTGTATGATGGCGTTTAACATATTGTCTAAGTAGAGCAACAAACATATCAGTAGACGTGATGTAAATTTAGTTGATTTACCATTTTAAAATTACATCACTTGATAATAAAAACCTTATATTCAACAAAATAAGCAAGTGAATCTATGTTTAGAAATATTTCTTCTGAAGGTTCTTCATATTGTCACTACATGAAGTTAAGAAATCTCTAAGATTCCTAAATGTGTGACAAACTAATGTCCTTCATATTCTGGAGAGTGATAGAAATCCAGGCCATTTCTGAGTCAATGTCAAAGCCTGGAGCAGCTTTCTTCAAAAGGAACACCCAGTGCTCTCTCCATTTTCCCAACAGAGACTCTGCTGGACCTGACTGAGAACTTACAGAGGCCTTAGGTCTTCCTAGCTTTTAATTTGGGGCAATTACTCCCTTAAATCACCCAACGCCAACAAAGAATTCAGACCTTATGTTCTTATAAAGAACGGTGAGAACATATATTCTGTTACTAGGAAATACCTCACCCACAAATATCCAAACAAGCAAACACAATTCCGGCACAGAAGTCTGTACATGTATGTTCAATCTCTGTGACTTCTATCAAAACTTGATCTGCGAGCCTTGTTTCCCACTCCAAAGCCCAGGCACTCTAGCTAATGAGCTCTAATTTACTCCAATCAGCAGGTAATTCTACTGGGGTTCAGTCCAAAAGGAGGAGAGCCACAGATAAAAGAGAATAACTCCAAATTTAACAATTCAGAGTCTCACATTTCCAGTAGCGTAGTGGTTACTTCTTGACAACTGCTGTGTTAAGCTTCTAAAGAACAACTTGTACAACATGAAATCTGTACACATCTGTGAGGATAATGTACAGAGACGTATAATCACACTGGTATGATGTGTAACATTGTACTCAGCCACACAATTGACAAAATCTGTCCACAGATATTTCTATGCTGTTCCATTCAAAACAGCAAGCAAAACAGAGATACTAAAGAGTGAAAGAGACATGTCTGATCTTACTATAGCTCCTCAGAGACTTTATTATATCTTCTTTAGAGCTCAGGTTCACTGTCAGTTGAGGAGTAGCACACTTACCTAAAGAAAAGAAAGAGAAACAAAAAGAGAAATGTTAGCATTGTTTATTCTTTCTCTTTCAGCATTGCAGAGTTTATAGATCAGCTTGCTTATTAAATGTGGTAAATAAACTCAATGCATTTAAGTATAATGATGGTGGGATTACAGATTGCCACAAGCTAAATACCCCTCCCTCATCCCTCACTTTCCATGCTGCCCCTTCAGTGCAAGAATGCACAAGGCACTCTCCAGGCCAAGTGTTAATATAATGAATGGATCTGGTGCAACTTCACTTGACAAGAAAGTGCTTGATATGAATGAATGAATAAATAAAGAAAGAAAGAAATAAGAAACTTTGCAGACACACCAAAAATGTAGGTTTTTCTAATAGAGCAGACAGTGAGTGGACACAGTGTTTAAAACTCCAGCAGCACTGCTGTGTTTGATTCATTCATAGCCACACAACACGTACTAAAATGCTAGTGTCTTTAAAATATGGAGCTACCAAAAACCATTAAAACCATTATACTGGCATTCAGCAATGTAAGCACTGACCATTCATTTCTCAATGTCCATTAGCATTAATATAATCTGGCTTTCAAAGTCCATATTCAGATTTTATTAATGGACCTGCACACTTGAATGCATCCTAAAAGAGAACTTAAAAATCTGACTCCACTAATCAGTGTCAACCCCATTCTACTAATCATGGCTGTGTCCTAAATTGAGTTGGCTCCCTTCACTATGCACTCCAAAACTTCATCAGTGAATAGTGAAGGGGGAAGGGAGCTGTGAGCTCATTCTTCTCTCCGTCCCAAGAGATTTAGAGCCTGGGACAGACCCACAGCCATTTACTAGCACTCATCTACAGTGGAGAGAGAGAGAGAGAGAGAGAGAGAGAGAGAGAGAGAGGCAGACAGAGATGGGAGATGGATGGTTCAAGGGTAAACCACTTTATTTCACACTCTACCAGGAAGCAATGGCGAATTCCAATAGAGATCGGACAGGGCCATCTTTAACCCAAGAGCAGTGGCTAGATATAGAAGAGAGCAATTATATATTGTCAATCTTTCCATCTTCTCAAGGTTAAAGGTTCCTCCCTTCGTCAGAATGACACCACTATCACAGAACGTCATTGATAAATAAAGTTCTCCACTCCTTTACTCAAGACCATTTGAGAAACAGCAGTGATAACAGAAGTTTGAAAAAAAAAGAATGGTAAGTATATTTTGCCAAAGCACTGTGAAAATAATGGTGGTTCCTTTGAAAGTGGAGATTCTAAAGTTTAAACCCAGGGACAATTTATATTTTAAAGAGGAGAAGTATTGTTATGATTTAAATTTGATAAATGCTTGTTTCTGCAAAAATGTATTTACAGCATTACATAAGTCTAGTGTAATTAACGTGTAATTACACTTTAATTATATGTATAACGAGTGAATGAATATGATCGTCACTGTTCATATCTTCGTAGCTCCTAACTGTAATTTAATTCTAATAATTAAGAACCATTCTGATATTAAAAAAAAATTAAAAAGGATTTTTTAACAATTTTTGTGCAGATGGAACAATGGTTTGGAGCCTGGATCCTGGGTTGTGGGTTTGAACCCAGCCTTGGTTAACTTTCTGTGATGAGCTTGGTGTGTTCTCCCTGTGTATGTGTGGGTTTCATCCAGGTGCTTAACTTACTTCCAAAGCCCACATATTGGTAGGTAGCATGTTTTTATGAAAGTGTCCATAGGTGTGAATGTTTGATGCCCTGTAAATGAACTGGTGCCCCATCCAGGTTGTGTTCCTGTCTAGTGCCCAGTGATGCTGGATAGGCAACAGATTAAAAAAAATGAACAGGATAAAGGGGTGGCAGAATTTGAATGAATAAATAATGAATTTGAGTTTTGTACTGTTCCAAGGAATCAGACATTGTAAATAAGAGAATGAGCTATCTATGAGGTTCTTCAGTTGCTTCATGTTGCCAGATCTATCCAAATTAGTCAATTATTCTCCTCTAAACCCTGTTCTTAATTTCCACTTCAGTCAACCCAAAAGCAACGACAGCCAAAAGGCATCTACAGTTTGGATCTTCAAGGCTGTGAACTGAATCTTGCTGAGTCTTGTCCAAACAATTACCTCAGTGTGCCAAGCATCTACAGATGGAAAAAAAACAAAAAGGAGAAATAAAACAGCAATAGTTCTCATCCAAGGCAAAATCTGGCAACAGCCTGGGTTCCTCAAGTGAAATAAAAAAAATATTCTGTCATCAAAAGAACAAAGAACATGTCTATATTTCTACAAAGGTATTGATCTGAAGGCCTGGAACTGGTTCACTGAACCCCAACAAACTCCACTCTATCTCAGATTCACTCATTTCACACTTCATTAAATATATTAATTAACAAATAATCTTCCAAATGAGGTGCTAGGGAAGTAAACAAACTGTATAAGTTAATTAAAGCATGGACGTCATGCAGATCAAGCTATAAGGAAATGCTGCTCTTTTAAAAAAAAATCACGTCTATAAACATGAAGTAAATGCTATAGGCGTATACAAACAGGCTCTAAAAGCATCTGGACTCTCCAAATGCAGAACACCAGTGGGCCAAACTGGTCAAACCGAGACTGTAACAAAAGGTCAAATTCACTGATCAAAATCTAAAGCTGCAGGTATAGAGCATTGGTCAAATCTGGTCAAACTTCAACTAGTCAAAAGTACAGTCAACACAAGGGTTTTCCATAATGAAGAAAGACCTTGTGATCCAATCAGACTCTACAGTGATTTCTCTATAGCAAATGTCACTAGGTTCTAGTCAGATGTTATTGGCATGATGGGTTTTGCAGACCCTACAGTTTCCTTTAGGTTTGTGCCAGTATTGTCAGGTGGGTTATATATTGTCATAGATGGATTTCCTTAATCAAAACTACATTAGGTTCTAGTCAGAGTATACAACTCTGGTGGAGTTTTCATAATGAAGAAAGCCACTGGTCTCTAATCAGCTCTTATATTATATTTATAATCTCTTACTGTGAAAGTTTCAAAGAGAGCTTTAACACAGAAGAAAAAAAATGAATGCCACAGCAGAAGTTGTGGCTCAAAAAAGAGACAAAACAGCATCTCTCTCTAAATAAAATGAACCTTCTGAACTCAACAGTAGTGACACTGTGATAACATTCATTCATTCATTCACTGTCTGTATCCCTTATCCAGTTCAGGGCAGCGGTGGGTCCGGAGCCTACCCGGAATCACTGGGTGCAAGGCGGGCACACACCCTGGAGAGGGCATCAGTCCTTCACAGGGCGACAACGTGTGTTTTTGGATCCTGGGAGGAAACCGGAGCACCCAGAAGAAACCCACACGGAACACGCCAAACTCCTCAGAGACAGTCACCTGGAGCGGGACAAGGACCCACAGGACCCTGGAGTTGTGTGACTGCAACTCTACCTGCAGCACCACCCTGCCTGTGGTAACATCTCTAGATAAATCCACTGGTATGGCCTAAGGCTCTGAGGTTTTGAGAATTTTTCTTAAATTATTAATTTGCATAAAAACATTAACTTGTTTCATTCCTGCATGTGCTAACATTTATCATTTCATATCTTGGGAGTAACAACATCAAGAAGAACATGGAATATGATCCATTTTCTACAGGCTTCAATTGTCTCCTCCACCTTTCTTCAAAAAGCTCAAAATCTTCACCCCTGCCTTTTCCCTGAAAGCGAGAGTGAGTCTTGATTGTGTGACAGATGAGAGAGAGCAGCTTTTTCTACTTCAGCTACTTCAGAAAAGAGTGAAGTAAGGATGAGTGAATGGCCATCCTGCTGTGTAATGGAGAGATGGACAGTAGATGGACGTTTGGTCACGCAGCAGGTGAAATGGATCTAGTGTCAGTAACTGAAGGAAAGGAAACAGCTTTCATTTCTGCATCTGTCCACTGCCAGCAGGGCTTTACCCTTCATTCTCCATCCAATCTGTGTCCAGCTATACTGCTGAATCCCTGACCATCACAAACTGTATAGACCAATAGCACTAAGCACATCATTGTCTGTATAGTTTATGAATTTGGAAAAAGTAACACCAAATTCAGAGATTATCCTTAATTTATTTCAACTCCAGTCAAAAGTACAGGTGACAAGATGCAGTGTCCAGCCAAAAAAAAACGTCAGACACATGCTCATCCTTTTAATGGTGCTGAAACTCATCCTCCCACACATCTTTGCTGCTTTCTTGTAGCGAACCAGTGGTCTGAGAATTGAGGCGGCATGTGAATCAAATATGCTCAGTTGGTAGAGCATTAGTCTGTGATGCCGAACAGACTCGGTTCACATCCCACCTTGATGGTGTTCTCTTGGGATTGCTGGTTTGGCTTCCACAGGATGTGAGACATTCTCATGCTTAGCTGCATGGCTGCCTGGTTCCTCCAGGATGGATGTTTCCTTGCCAGAGGGGTCCCTTTTGAATTTCCAAATTCCTCTCTGCCCAGGGACCTGGATCTGTATTAGCACAAGCCAACCAGTGGCTCCCCCTCAACAGTTGAGGTAAATCCTGTGCTCTAAATGTTGACAAATGAGAAAAAGCTGTTCCTTCTTGCCCCCCTGCATTCATTTTTCCTGTTGGTGCATAAGATTGAACCAGCATCCTTTCAATCCCAATCCCACTTCTTTAAATGTTAGGCCACATCTGCCTCGAAATATGATAATGAATGAAGTTCTGATCATGTGAAGCTGGAATCAGACATGCACTGCAGATCAGTAGTGACAGGGAAAACTCACTTAAGGCAGGTCTTGAACCCAGGCCCCTAAGATCCCACAGATTTGTAACATGCCACCACCTGCCCCCAAATTCTGTACCGCAATAAAGTAATTCATTAAATTTGATGAAATTCTAGTGTTTCAAAACCTAATGCTGGGAGCTATAACACCCCTGTTGCCAGTGCTTGGTACTGAACATTTAAACATGTGGAGTGTTAAATGATATGGTCAATGCTTTTAAATAGAGTGTGTGTGTGTGTGTGTGTGCGCGCGCATGTGTATTGTACACACTCAAATCAACATATATCCTCTATGGATGTAACTGGAAGTAGTTGCACCAATTATAAGCAATGCCCAAAAAAGTTCGGTACATGGTGCAGCTAATAATAAGTTACACAGGCCTGTAGCAGCACTCTGGAAAGAAATTTCCTCTCTCAGCACGCCGCTATCTCTGCCGTTTATGATCTATTCGAGCCGGAGGGTTCAATAATGGAGCGGCCCGTCATAAATAACAGGCACTTTACCAGAACACATTAATGCGAAATCTGATACAGCTGAATGTGAAGTATCCACCCTCTCTGCCGCACGCCTCCAGACGCTTTTATTTGACAGATCTCAGATCTGCTCTCAGATTGTTGCAAAATGGACGTGGCTTGCCAAGGCCTTTACTGTAAGATTCCCAACAGGTAAACGTACAGCATTGTGGGATGCATAGAATTGAGTTAAAATGTCCATTAGACATCTCTGATAAGGGGGGAGTGAATGTAGGCCATTACTCACATCCACTGGAGGCGTACTTTCGGCTCATCCTCATAATCACACAATGGAGACCAGACAAATCACGCCGGGCCATTCATGTGTGGGCAGAAAGGAAATTTAAAAGTGATTGTACTTCTTTCAGATATGGCTTCCGTCGCATTTATGGATTGCTGAGGAGATGGATAACTTCATTAATGCCACAATTTTCATAACAATTCCATAATGCCTGGTGTATATAGGTAGTGCAAGGTGTTTCCAGATTTACTGATATCTAGAACATATCATCCAACATCAGGACTTGACTTTTTCAATGTTCACATGGCTGAATGCCATCAAATGCTTTTACAACAGTGTTTCAACATGTAATGTAAAGTCAAGAATGAAGAGTAAAATCTGTTACGGTGTGAAAAACACCTAATTCTTGAAACTCTCTAAAAGCATTTGTCTGTGTTTTTATTTAACTATTTATTATTAACATTTAATAACATTAAAATATGGTAAGCAAAAGTAATTACGCCTGGTACAGTTTAACTTTCATTTGTTTTTACTTCTCATCATTGAGCTGAATTTTCTGAGTAGGTTACAGAGTGAAAAAGAAAAGAAATCTTCTATAAATGTGGCTAGAGCCAGGAGGCTGTGACTGATCTTTTCACGGTTCTCAAGCAAGGTTCAACTTTCAGAGTAAACACTGTTTTTGAACAGAAACCCACCCATACCCCCTGCTATGCAGCGGTTGGTGTTTCTTTAATGTGTTACTGAGCAGAGTTGGGTGTCAGCATGTAGTCTGTGGTATTTTATTTCGAGGCGACATGAGATGTGTCAAAGAAAACAAGTCAAACCTAGGTTGAGCTTTCTTTATCTTTAGCTTTAGCTTTCTTTCAATCTTTCTTTCTTTATTTATTTCCTTATTTATTTCATAAAAGATTGGAAGTATTATCGACCGCTAACTGAAGAATCAACAAATAAACAAACAAACAAAAACCTTCTGCAAAGGCTCCAGAATTCATGGCCAAGTGTCTGTGCAGTCTCATTGCCATCAATTATTGCCTCCAGACTTTTACTGTCCTGGACAGAACAATTGCCTGCAGAAGATATTCGGTCTCAAGCATGCACCAGTCTTTTTTAGCAACTCCTTATTGTCTACCGCTTTCTCTTTTCCTCCTAATGACATCAACAGCTCTATTGTTGCTTTTGCTGTTTCTTGATTTTTTTCATTTCCTCCTCCCTGAACTCTCTCAATCTCCAAATCTCTATTGTCTTTATCCCTCTTTCTGCCCTCTTCCTCTCTCCATCCTTTCCATCTCTCTAAATGTCCTTCAATTCAATATTTCACTTTTTATAGTCAGTCATCTTCACTCATAATCTACACAGAGTTGCATGAAATTAAACCATCTATATCTAGAGATATAATGAGTAACATATACTCATTCTAACTTTTTTTTTTATGGATGTAGGATTTCATAAATATATTGAATAAAAAAATAATTATGATTTCTTTTAACAAAAAGTACAAATAAGTAGCTCTCTCTGTGTTTCTATCTCTATTCCTTCTCTCTGTATCTCTTATTCTCTTTCTCTTATTCTGTCTGGATTTCCTTCTTCTGTGTGTAAATATTGAAGCTGTCCTCTGGTCCCTGGCTCTAGGGAGGTGGCTCTTTGAGAATATTGGAGTAAATATTGAAGGATATTTAAAAAATCTCTAATGTCTGCAACAGTGAAATCTCCTTAGCTTTACAGGGATTCTTCAGTACATTCAAAAAATAAAATAAATTGATAAACAATATCACAAAATACCATAGGTTCATTCATTCATTCATTGTCTGTAACCCTTATCCAGTTCAGGGTCGTGGTGGGTCCAGAGCCTACCTCGAATCATTGGGCGCAAGGCCGGAATAAACCCTGGAGAGGGTGCCAGTCCTTCACAGGGCAACTGAATCAAGCCAAAATTAGAAAATATAAGCAAATAGAAAAAGAGAAATTATAAAGAAACTAAAATTACATCTAGTACAAAGTGAAGAAATGAATGTTAGGAAATAAAGGAACAAATTCACCAGCAAAAAAAATGCTAGTTACAAACAAAGAAACAAAATAGAATAAAAAACTGAAACTGAAGCTTTAGGGAAGTAGCCACAGACGAAATAAAAAAATGGGCAGCAAAAGCACCAGGGAAAAGCATGAAAGAGACTAGGACAGGACCAACTAACAACAAAGTTCACGAAAAGGAAACAAACAAGAATGCAGCAAATGGCAGAGTTATAACAGAAACACAGACTGGGACAAAGGAAAAGAGACAGAAATAAACCAAGAAAGAGAATAATTTGAAAGACACACTAAAGGAACAAAGAGAATAAGTAAAAGCACAGGGAACATAAACATAAAACTAAAGCCAAAAACCAAGTTCTGACCAGTGAGAGGAGAGCACACTGTATAAGAGGCTGTAAGGAATTGGTCTTTAGGAACTTTGCCTGCTTTTGAAGGCGTAATGACCAACACCATAAGATTTTACAATACATCAAGCACTTAAGCAGAGTGACAAATCAGTCAAAGAGTATAAAAGTGCATTGGAACATTAAAAATAAACTCTGCTCCATAGATAGCTTTAAACCCTTGTCTGCTCCATGCAGCACCACATTGGAAGTCCCCTAGTGAGAGGAACACTGGGAGGAAGAGAAGAAAAGAGAGACAGAAACTTAGTGTGAGGAAGTAATCACAGAGGAGACATCATGGTGTTAAAATAAAAGTTGACTGACAAACAAAGCCAGGCTTTTAAAGATTACCAAATGGATCATTCACATGAGGAAGGGGGTGTGGCTTGGACAGACACCAGGAGACTAGTAAACAGAAAATAAAAAAAAAGAAAACAAACCAGAGAACTAAGGCTGAAACAAAACTAGAGAGAAAACCAAACAAACAGAAGTGTATCACCTTGCACCGCTAATAATATTCTCACACTGGATCATAGATATTCATAATCAAAGAACATGTCCTGAAAAACAGCTTTAAAAAATATAAACAAATAGAAGAAATCCCAAAACAATCTAATAACAGAAAAAGACAAAACACACAACATTTGCTGGAGAATGTGAATAACTGCATAATATTTCAGTTAAAACTGAACTCAGTGATACATAATATTACGTATCTCAAGTTCTACAGGGTGGGCCATTTATATGGATACACCTTAATAAAATGGGAATGGTTGGTGACATTAACTGTTTGTGGCACATTAGTGTATGGGAGGGTGAAAATTTTCAAGATGGGTGGTGACCATGGTGGCCATTTTGAAGTCTGCCATTTTGGATCCAGCTTTTGTTTTTTCAATGGGAACCTGAAACTACGGATACTGGAAGCCTGTGCTAGCATTTCTCCTGCGGTGTTGCTATCAGTGTGTGAAGAGTGGGAGAAGAGGGTTGCATTGACAATCCTGCAGCACTTTGAACACATTTTATAAGTGGTCATAAACTTGTAAATAACTCATGAAAGAATAAAGTTATGTTAAAACCAAGCACACCCTTGTTTTTCTTGTGAAATTCCCAATAATGTTGATGTGTCACATGACCCTCTTCCCATTGAAAAAACAAAAGTTGGATCCAAAATATCTGACTTCAAAATGGCCACCATGGTCACCAACCATCTTGAAAAGTTTCCCCCCTCCCATATACTAATGTGCCACAAACAGGAAGTTAATATCACCAACCATTCCCATTTTATTAACGTGTATCCATATAAATAGTCCATCCTACACATTTATGAACACAACTCAATGTGCAAAACATCAGTCAGCTCCACTCTCTCTGGCCATAAAATAAACTGAGCCCTGGGCTGTAAACCCTAAATATAATTCCCCTCATTCCCGGCATTCGTGATGATTCTGAAAGATGTAAATATTCAACAGAAACAAACACTCCAGGTTATTAATCTGTTTCCCCATGGTCTCCATGTTCAAAGTCCTCACAGCATGAGGCTAAAGAGGAAAAATATCATAAACAATGAAAACTAATCTATTTACCTGTTATAAAACTGTCTGATTCCACTAACAGCCCAGTTTATCACAAACACTGGCCAATTTATCAGAAACACCTTCCTTCTACTGACACTCACTGGCCACTTTATCAGAAACACCTTCCTTCTACTGACACTCACTGGCCACTTTATCAGAAACACCCCCCTCTACTGACACTCACAGGCCACTTTATCAGAAACACCCCCCTCTACAGACACTCACTGACCACTTTCTCAGAAACACCCATGTCACCAATACTCCCACTTACTGGTCACTGGTGGACCATTCACCCCGTTTGTGTGTGTGTGTGTGTGTGTGTGAGTGAGTGAGTGAGTGAGTGAGTGAGTGAGTGAGTGAGAGAGAGAGAGAGAGAGAGTTGGTTTACACAGTGTTATCAGTGTGGTGGCTAGGTTGAATGTTGTCCACCAGCCAAAATATCAAAGGTTTCAGTTACCATCAAATCTAGACAGAATGCTATTCAGTACAGTGAATTTGTCTCCAACTATCATTTTAAAGTTGAAATTTTGACACGCAAACACAATGGAAACATGTCGACTTTAGCTGTTGTTAGTTTAGCCAGCTGCTGCTACCCTTTAAAAGATACTAACAGAGTGAGAAGCCTGCTGACACTACCACACTGGTGTGTGACCTTCCTCTCTGAAGGCCACAGGGACGTTGAGGTGAGAGGGAAGTCTACACACAGCAGGACCAGTGGTAAATAAACAGAAACACAGTGAAGCTCCCCAAGCAGAGGGAAGCTTTAATAAAAGCTCAAGTTCATCTGAAAGTCAACAAGGGACATTTGAAAGGCTAAGAGTTTGTCAAACAAACTGTTGCACATTTAATAGATCCAGAGACATTCTTGAAATTGACTTAAAGATGATCTGATTTACTGATTATTTTGAGTAATGAATAATGATCAATAACATTGACAATCAATGAAAAAGCCTATGAATATGTGAAACATGCTCATAAATGTAACAATGCTTGACCTGAACTGACTTAACCTTGTCCAAAGTCATTGACATCATCAGTGCTGTGTATGGGAAAAGTTACTTAGCAGGTACAGCTAACTGTTAATAAATGAAAGGTTTCCTGTGCTGAGCATCATACCTTAAATATCAATAATGAATAAAAAGAAAAATTAATAAGTATAATTGGTTAGTGTGGGTGGCACGGTGGAGCAGCACCGGGTGACTGTCGGTGAGGAGTGTGGTTTGTTCTCCCTGTGTCTGCATGGGTTTCCTCCGGGTGACTGTCTGTGAGGAGTGTGGTGTGTTCTCCCTGTGTCTGCGTGGGTTTCCTCCGGGTGACTCTCTGTGAGGAGTGTGGTGTGTTCTCCCCGTGTCTGCATGGGTTTCCTCCGGGTGCTCCGGTTTCCTCCCACAGTCTAAAAACACACGTTGGGAGGTGGATTGCCGACTCAAAAGTGTCCATAGGTGTGAGTGTGTGAGTGAATGTGTGAGTGTGTGTTGCCCTGTGAAGGATTGGTGCCCTCTCCAGGAGGTTTTCCCACCTTGCACCCAATGATTCCAGGTAGGCTCTGGCGCTTACAGATAATGAATGAATGAATGAATGAATGAATTGGTTAGTGTCATTTTTTTCAGTGGTAACTATATCTAATTTGATATTTTGTCATGCCAACAACAAATAGGAAAATCCCAGAGAACATTAAGCATTTCTGGGTCAGTTTCTGGGTTGTGTGACAAAGGTTATTGGTCTGTAATTTTTTAGCTAAACATTGAAAGGATAGAGCAGAAGGCTCTTAAAGAGCTTAAGGCTTTTTAAAGTTGCATTGTCATTGTCGATAAATGTATTTGGTATGCACATACTATCAGCTACACACTCCAATTAATTTTCAGTCATCTGAATAAACCTTATTCACAGTGCAAAGGCTTAGAGTTGTGTGGCAAGGATGCACGCTTTCTCCACATCTGTTTGAACTCACCACTACTACAATTCCCTCAATCCCTTAATGCTTTGGATCTTCTTTCTTCAGCAATCTCTCTCTCTCTCTCTCTCTCTCTCTCTCTCTCTCTCTCTCTCTCTCTCTCTCTCTCTCTCTCTTCTTTATCTAGAGAGTAATAGTGAGATCAGGTAATTGACTCATACATCTAGCAAGAGACAGCTCAGCCCCGAATGAAAACAAGAATAAATTTAGCCCCATCCCTGAGGCCTTAGATCACATCAGCGCAATAAAATAAGAAAAAAGATCATTCTTACAGAAAGAAGAGGCTGAAAATACACCGCTCCCCAAAGTGATGATGAACAGAATTCTTAGCGGTGGAAAAATATAAGTTCTGAAAGAAAGCAGGCCATAGAATTTGACCCAGAGTTGTATTGTTTTGTATAAAGTTTTGCAAATGACATGAGACGTGAGATTTTCTGAGCAAAAACAAGTAAAGCCAGGTTCAAAGGAAATCACATTCATCCATTCATTCACTGAATCATTCAGCCATCTTCTAGAAGTGCTTTATCCTGATCAGGGTCCCTGTGGGTGCAGGTCTACTTGGAATCATTGGGCATAAGGGAGGAACTTCTCTGGACAGAGCACCACACACTCATCCAGTCACTCACATATGAAGAGACACACAAGTCAGGGAAGAGAAAAAACAAAAGCAAGGTCCCTTTGACAGATAATGGCAAAGTTATTAAGATATATAATATTCATCTAGGAATAATTATATCCTCCTCAGCATTCCTCCCTTTAAACAACGAAGGAAGGCACTTTCATCTTGATGTTTTAAAGCAAGGTTCTGGCAAATTGAGGGTTAGCCAGGAAAATCAAATCCTCTTTGGAAACTGTCACATCTCCTTCATTGACCCACATGAAAGACCATAATTACAACCAGGAAATTATGCAAATGTGCTAATAAATATGTATCAGACACAGAGAATGACAGCTGCCCCCTCTGCCCTCTAGTCATTGGTTTGCTGTTTGTCTGCAGTACAACTGGGATTTTTAAAGTTGGACGACCAAAAGCAAAGGGCTGAGGCCATGTTTGAAATCTAGGCTCAGAGTTTAAATCAATCTCGGAGCAGACAATTTGGAACAAGCCCATGTTTCTGAGCAAACTTCCTGCCAAATCAGTTTCAGGAGTCATAAAAACGTGTGATACTCAGAACAGCAGTCAGCAGAACTGTGAGAATGATGCTCTAGCTTCAAGCTAATAGGCAAACCATGAGCTGTTTAACATACTGTAATCAATGCTTTGACTTTCAGACTTTCAAAGCTTCAACAAAGTGTTTTTGCTGTATTTCAGTGAGATCAGGGTCAAGCTAAAGCATGTAGTACACACCTTACTGATCCAATATGTCTGTCTCATTCTTGTGCTACTAAAGCGTGAACTGAAAATGTCACTACAGTAGTGCTAAATACATCCCGAGCTTTCTGCTAACATTTTGCATTACCACAAAACTCAACACTAGGCTTTATCCTATTTCTACAACCTTAAACATAAATTGACCACAAAATAGTGTTTAATCTGTGCAGAATACTGCTATGATCCAGGACCTCTTAAATTTGAAGTGAATGAGTGTTTTTTAATGGATTTATGTGGATTCACCACCTCCACAAAATCATTTTATATAGGCAAGCATTTTCTGAAATCATTTAAAACCTCACAACGGATGCAAGATGTTAAACTTTCTGTCTTGCTAGATGTTAGACCAACCAGAATGCTAAAATGCCTTATAAATTTTAAATCTGTGTAGAGAACTTTCCAGAGCTTATACAAGATTTATGATACATATGTCACAATGGGCTCTTGTGGACTATCAAATTAAACACAGAACAAATGGCAAAACCAATCTAATGTTGACAAGATTCTAATGCAAACTGTATCTAAAATCAGATTTAACATGAAATAAAACAAGGTCATCCTAACTCTAAAACTTAAACCTAATCTAAGTCTTAAACCTAATTTCAACACAGAAATCACCTTAAACCTCTTTTAATGTAAGCACCACCCTAATCCCTAACCCTTGTCCCTGTACACATTTTAAAGCTAAGCATAACCCTACCCCTGACTCCAACCTTAAAAGTATGCATGATCATTACGTTACATTATAAGGATAGTTTTGGTTTGGATCATTTGATGATTATAATGATTATGCACTCTTTAGACATATCTACAGATAGATTTCAACACATACCACATAAACAGGAAGTAATAATATAGAAGTAAATTACTTTATCATATATTACCCATATGGCACAGCCACAGTGTGAATTAGCACCTGTTTATTGCTGTTAATTGCTCCCAAGTCAGAAAAAATAAACATTATTCTGACTCAGGGAAAAAAGAAAAGCTAATTGCATTATAATTCAATACAAAACAATCTTTCTGAGACTGGAGGCCTTGCCTACTGCAGTATTGAATGCTAATCAGACAGTTAGACCAACACAGAGTACACGAATGCATAATTAATACCGGGAATTTCAACATTCGATATTCAGATTTGTGCGCATATCCTTTGTCATTTAAATGAATGTTTTTATTTGTTAATAATTTAAATTTGCAATTTGTTTTTGACCAAGGAGTTCCCTTCATTAAGGCTCGCAAACCACACACAGCCCCACATTGTTTACAAATCACAGTGACACGATTTTAAAACTATACTCAACTCAAGTACAGTAGTCAAATATTTTTGAACACTTCTTCAGAAATGAAGGGTCCTCCACAGGAGTCTCTCCAATTTGCTGAAATGAGAGTGCGTACTCTTCTGAGAGATGGTGAAACATTGCCGTGAGTATTTGATGATGGTCATGACAGAACAAAAGCACATTAGGATTCTGAGCTTTTGTTCTGTGTGCATTTCTCACACAAAATTATATGAGTGCCATATTGTCCATAAGTCCATAACCCATCTAGTGTTAGCTACATCTTTTCCTAATGGGCAGCTTAAATCTACTTATCTTAAATGATATTTAGGTATGCTAAATATACCAATCTAACTTTAAATGTTTATATCTAGTGGTCTCCAACTTTTTTGTCCATTAGCTAAACATATCCAACCAATAGTGTATAGCTGTTCAGAAACTGACCCTTGGTGAAAGGAATCAACAAATACAGTCTCTATTTATACACCAGTGAATGATAGGGTTTACTTGTGCCACAGAGCTGCATGGTCTCGGGGTCCTGGGTTTGATTTTCTTCTCCCTATGACTGGTGGTGAAATGGTTACAGTAGATGAATGTATGGATGAATGAATAGTTGGGTTTCTTGCCCTGTCTTCAATAAATAAAATTAATGTTTTTTGAAACATTGGTTGCACTAAAATGTGTGCGTGGAAGCTCCCTCCTCTAACCCACTTAGCAAACGAGTGGAAGAGAGGATAATTTAACATCCAAATCAATAACATTTAAAGCAGTCTGTCTGGCTTTGGGCAGTGATTTGTTGGAGAGTGATGTAACTTTATCGATCGGCCTAAAATCACGTACATTAAATCGGCTGAGTAATTATCTGGTGCACATCTGTCCAGTGACATCAGACTTTTACCCTTCGGAAATGGTCTTTCTACACCCTAAAACTCCAGAGTGGGGTACAAGAGGATTTCTGTAAGAATATGATGGTAGCTACATAAGTATAAATGAGGTAAGGTACCAATATTGCATTGAACATGATGTAATGTGCTCATGTGCAGCTGTTCCACACTAAACCACACCATTTTAGAGCTTTTAAAGCATGTACTGAAAGTGTGGGATCGGCAGCTTCAAAAGAATGCTTCATGCTCTATACAATACTTTTTTTCAGTTAAGAATACTATACAATTTCAGGTGTAAACATTTCTGGTATTGTGACGATTACCAATAATGACATATTGCAGGAACTTGCTGGTAGAATTTGAGTGATTTTTACCCAGAGAGGGCTAAACTATTCACTGGCGATTCCATGTAAAAATCCATTTTCTTTTAATGGAACAAACTTTCCTGCCACTCGTGCCAAAAGCAGGATAATTAAAAGTCTGTTAGGTGGCAAAACTCAGCAGCTGCTCGTTCCAAGCTGTAATCCCGGCCAGGCTTAATGTAGCCGGAATTCAACAAGCCCAAATCCACAAAGCACATACAGTAATCTTCAATTTGCGGAGCACTTTTGGACGGCTTGATCAACTGATGGATCACATGCTTAATGCCACACTTTCTGCTGGATTTCTTCTAAGATTCACTGAGATTCCAGCAGAATTCTTGTCAATCTGGATGCCTGAAATCTCAGCAAATTATGTTATCCATGATGATAAGAGCTAGGCTTTAGTATTTTGGCTGGAAATGTCCAGAATGGTGCAAAACAAGATTGCATACCAGGTAAATAGTAATCAAATTATTTTACATGTAAAATACAAGCTTTTTTTAGTCTAGATCTAGATAAATCTAGATAAAACACCAATATATTAAACTTGAAATAAATTAATCAGATTCAGCCATTAGGAGACATTCATATTTACATTTTGTAAAGAAGCATTTCAGTTTGTATAGATGTCTGGTTCTACTTGCCACCATTGTGAACAATTCTGAACCAATTTGTTAAATCTCATTAATTAAGGGATGGGAATCAAATTGGCCAAAATCCCTTTAACCAGGTTTTCCACTGAAATTAAATTTTATTTAGAATATCTAACAAAATGCATGGCTCATTATCTTATTATTTGCAGACGTGTATTGATGTAGAGTTCATACAGATGTAGAAAAACAGACCTGTGCCTTTTGCTTTGATCTATCATAATGCATGATATCCTACAGGTAGTCAGGACATTAGCTTGGACTCAGATGTCTGCATTATTACAAAGATGGACACTACCGCTCTAGTGGAGAATATTAAGCAATACTGTCGCTTCCGAAATTGAGAAATAAGGTTGTGCTTTGATCACCACATCACCAAGGTCTTCCATCAAAATAACTTTCGGTTGCTCCGAAAAGCCAAGTGGAGGTACCACTTAAAAGCCAGCAGCGTATCAAAAGGAAGACATGTTAGATAAGTCACAAACGAGGTTGAAAGTTGCTTTTATTTGGCATTATTAAACATATCAGACTTCAAAAGAGCGACAGAACACCCTGCACCAAAGGCCATCCTTACACTGCCATACTAGCTAGGGAAAGGTCAATATTAGCATAAACAGTGTGCTTAGCTGGGTTTAATATCACCTAATCCTACAATTTTCTCAGTTATAGTCTGAGGTTGGGGAGTTTGAGCCTACAGGAGGACACAACTACTAAATGGGTCTTAATCAAGGATGGATATGTGCCAAAAAGAGCTTAGTATACCTGTATACCAGACTATTATATCACAAGTCAGACACATGGTGGTCTTTTCCCTTTGGGAAATGTGAACTAGCATTGTTCACATTTATGAATTCAAAATCATTGATTTTGGTATAATTTCTTTTGTCAAGTGAATTTACCAACCTTAGATGCTGCCTTTATATTTGCAGTTGCAGAAAATTTATGTTGAAATTAGGAATCTAGAATGTTGTTGTGGAAATAAATACACAATATCTTCCAACAACAGAAATTTGCATATTTTACCCAGCCAATAGTTAAAAACAAAAAAGTGTTAGAAAGGGTTCTGCTATTTTCAGAAATAAATATTTATATTGGAAAGAGGTTATTTATTTAATTTCAGTGAAAAAAACAACAAAAAAATGTCACCAGAAAAGTGTCCAGATCTTGGCATGCACCATATTGCTATGGAAACACACTTGATTTTAAAATCTTGGTGTGTCTGCTCAGCTAATATTTTCTAATATTGTGAATAATAATAATAATAAAAAAAAACAATATAACTTTCATTTGTCAAGCTCTGACTGATTGTGGCTGCTCCTCATTCTGTATTAGTGTAAACAGCCTCCATCTGTGTCGCCCTCGGAGAGGAATAAGGGGATCATTAGGAAAAACTCATTAAATCACTCTGTCACGCAATCCCTCCAAAAATCTCCATACACAAACAGCTCTACGAATGAGGGCGAGAAATGCCACTCCTGTTCCAATAAACAATTCTGTGGAAAATATTCAGGAATAAGATTTAGGGCTCTAATTTTGTGTCTGCGCTGAGGTGGAAAACCCTGTTAAGACAAGGTTTCACTAATTTAGTAGTGTGTGTTTTTAACATTTATTAATTTCTTGGGCAGATTAAATGGCCCAGAGTCAAGGTGGGTGGAGTGGCACAACCAGGGGGTGTGAAATTTAATTTCCTCCAATCAGGCTCACAAACACATGTATAAATCCTCACAAACAAATATTGACCACCAACATCACCCCACTGAAAACAGACCATTGGGCCATAGCTTAAATCCACTCCCTTGCTTATATATTCACTGTCCATTCTCTGAGCTCCAATTACCAAACAGATCACTCTGTAGTTCTACAATTACAGACTGTAGTCCTATATCTGTTGCTTGGCATACTTTTGCTAGCCCCCCCTCACACTGGTCTTCAATGGTCAGGAACCCCCCCCCCCAACAGGACACCCACAGGTGTCACAGCAGGTCACACACAGGACACACAGCAGGTGTGATGTGGTGGTGGATCATTCTCAGCGCTGCAGTGACACTGACGTGGTGGTGGTGTGTTAGTGTGTGTTGCGCTCATGTCCACTCACTCTCCACCCTGTGAGATGCACCTAACTCATTGGCCAAACTTACATGTGGAGCCAGAGACAGTAGTTCATCTTCATAGTGATTTTTCTTAACACTTATTTTTTTTCACGCAATTTGGCCACAACTTTCTCCTGTAATTTAAAAGTTTTACAGAGTCTTGTGGTGTATTAGAGGTTTTATCTAGAAATATAAACTCAACAGCACTGCTGTTCTGTTCAGAAGGTAGATTACATCTTATTTATGCCAAAAGGTGTTTTAAATATCTTAACTGACTCTCACTCTCTCTTACACTTACTCTTGTTTCCATTTTTGAGCCACGAGATACGCTGTAGTGATATATATCTCCAATACACCTTCTGTGATTGATGCAGCAAATAAAGAGATTCTAATTCAGAAATAATCAAAAACACCTTGAGATATATTAATAAAGTAAAAAGAATGCTTTCCTCTCACCAGTTTGTCATGCAAATCACTCTACACTTTTTACCCCCCTCCCAAAAACACAAGGAACTACCAGCATTTTAAATTTAGATTAATTTATTTAAAAAATGCATTTAAAAATAAATATGCATTATTAAAAGCTTCATTCTTAAGAAGAGATGAAGCAATTAGTCATGATTAGTTGAAGCAGATTGTGTGAATTACTATTATTAACTTTCATTGATCAACAGCTCTAGTTATCAGCAGCTTATATCAGCATTTGTCTGATTCATCCTTTAAATCAACATTCACAGTTCAGGCAACATTTCTGAACACCTGCTTATCCTGCTTTGGATCTAAATGAACAGTGATAGAGCTCCAACTTATTCCTTTGATGATCTGTGATATCTGCTAATATCTGCTAATACCAGCACTTGATCTCACTAATGTTTATGTGGCTGAATGCCATTAAAAACACACAGCAATGGTCCGACATCATGTCTTAAACTATCACAGAAGAGTAAAGTCTTCTATTGCAGCAAAGAAGCAAGCATGTATCCAAAGAATTTGGACATAGAGCATACCCTATACCCCTGTCTCAAAGATAGGAATTCTGAGAGATTGTGGGAGGTTGCCAGATTGTCCTCCTCAGCAGATGTATTCCATTATCCCATCTGAGCTGTTGGTATTTAGGTTAAATGTGCAGGAGTACAGTGTTCTGTGTTGGTGTGGTAATTGAATGTCTGTGGATTGACCCAATGTTCAAAGAGTTAAGGCTCATTCTGATGTAAATGGGGCCCAGAAGGTGGTGAATAGATGAGCTGTCAACATTCACTGACCTCTATTTACTCTCCAAGCGTAGTGTCCCAAACCCAGAAGACCCCAACCAGCCAGTCCAATGCTTTCTGTTCATTTTGTTTACAGCTTATATGTTAAACACAAAATGTCAGGAAAGCTATTACTGTGCTCCTCTTTTTTTTTTTTAGTTTAAAGCTAACCCTTTGTCCATATATATCCACATATATGCTCTTCTTCTGATGATGGAAACCTGTGACAGACACAGTATTAAAGAAACATGCCTCATGTCAGGTTTTGTTGGCAGAAATATAAACACCCCAAGCAGTGGGAATGTGTTCTCTGGAGTGATGGATCACTTTTAAATAATTTTGGAATGAAAGTCATTCTGGCTTTTGTTTAAAAATTAATCATGAAACAGCAATAATGCCATCAAATCCTCACAGCAGGGCAGCAGCATTTTGCCCAATGGTGGACACAGAGCAAAGATTACTGTCCAGAAAATTGAGTCCTAATATTACACTCATTTTTTAGTAATTTTTTAACAGTTATTGAGAGTACCAGTGTCTTAAAACTTAATCTGTAACACGTGTATGAGAAAATATCTAATTATTGGTTACTATTGGTATGAATGTTATGATAAATAAATGAGGTCACAAAGCTTTTTACAAAATTCAGAGAATTTTTCCTCACTATTTCAGCTCTACAGCCTGTTTGCGAATGGGAAAAAGCTCTATGCTGTATGCAGCCCTGCCTCTGTAAAAGGGAAACAGTCTCCCTCTAAAATAGCTCAGGCATTTTCTCTCTCTGTTGCAGAGGCAGGTTCAGCTTCAACCTTGAACAAAGTACAGTTGACAACATAGGGTTCTACCTTAAAAGATATAGAGCTTCTGAATACTTGCCTTCTAAAGAAGTTTGAGTTTGAGAGTGGTTATTTCAACCCTGCTCTGGCCTTTAGGATAAGAGTTAGGGTATTAGGGTAGGGGGCAGGGTTACGGTTCAGTTTAGGTTTGGGTTAGGGATTGGGGACACATTTAGCAGTAACCTTCACTGTAAAGTGTGAATAACAGCTGTGTTCGACAGCAGTTCTGTTGATAATGGCTCCCAGCCAAACCTGAGCCCTTCTGGAGGCACCTGACCGCTGACTGATGATGCTCCCAATGTACTGGGAAAATCTCAGTGGAGAATCTGTTGGCTCCACTCACAGGTTCCTATTCAAGTTTCTATCTGCAGAGACTCCAGTCACCAACAGAAGGGTCTCCATTGTGTTACGGAGCGAGGGAGCGATGACAAAGTGGAAAATCAATAGGTCGACCCATCCATTAGCTCGGGAAATGCCAGGCTAGACGATAACAGAGGCCAAGGAGTTTGAGCTGGCAGGGATCCGGATCGTTAAATTAAGAACCAAAGCAGAAAAAAAACAGAAAAATCTGCCATCAGAAAGCTTTTTAAAAAGCTGTGTTCTGAGAGAAATGTCAGCAGAAGTGTCACTCTGGAGACCATTAATGACGACGTGAATCATTTCTTCTTCTTACGGCTAGCTGTCACTAATCATAAATCATTGTCCTGACAGGTAAATTGCATTTTATGTAAATGCCCCAAGGTTATTACATTTTCCTTTTTCCGTTTTTCTTTTTTTTTTTTTTTTTTAATAAAACATCCCTGTTGCTGAAAGTGTGAGGAATATCTCTGTGATTCTTAGCTCCTTACTACATTTCCCTCCAGCTCCCTTTAGAGTTCAGTCTTTACCAGAGCAGAACATTTCATTATTTAAATGAGCCCTGCTTCTTACACCTGAACAAAAGCAGCCAAGGAAACATTCTCATAATACAGTACAGTTATACTGCATCCCTATCTGCAATTACAGAATGTAGTCCACCTGTTGCTCTGCATACTTGCAGTCCCCCTCAGGACCCCCACAAAGCAGGTGTGACGTGGTGGTGGATCTTTCTCAGTGCTGCAGTGACACTGACGTGGTGGTGGTGTGTTAGTCTGTGTTGTGCTGGTGTGAGTGGATCAGACACAGCAGTGCTGCTGGAGTTTTTAAACCCCTCAGTGTCACCAACTAAAAACATCCAGCCGACAGTATCCTGTGTCCACTGATGAAGGACTAGAAGATGACATACACAGGGTTTGTCCCAAAACCTAGTGAGCTGTTTAACTTTACGTTGCAGTGTGCACGCTCCCGTCACGTAGGCTGTCCCAATTCTTAGACACCTCATTATGCTGTGTACTAAGATATCTTAATCTGGCAGCATCAAACATTTCCTCTGCCACATAGGCAATCCCAGAGTGCAATGCTAGAACAACTCTCGTCCATTTTGCTCCTCTCCCAGAGCAAAAAATAATTCAAATTGTAATAAAAACTTGAAGAGAAGAATCCATGGTGGAAACGCTAAAGAGACGTTAACCGCTGAGGTAAAAAAAAAAAAAAAAAACACCAATTGCATGTGGTGGTCAGGAACAAGCTGTGACATCATCACTTTCCAAGTACAACATCTCAATAACCTCAAGAGGACAGAAGACCGTTAGAGCGCTGCCAACTTAAACAGCTGCCTACAGAGTCAGTGCCTACTTAGGCAGCTCAGTAGGTTTTGGGACAGACCAACTATGCAGCAACAGATGAGCTACTGTCTCTGACTTTACATCTACCAACAATGTGGTGGACCAACAAGGGAGGAGTGTCTCACAGAGTGGACAAGGAGTGGACTTTTTGGATTGGGCAATAGCAGTCAAGAGTTTGTCCAAGAACAACACCACAGTGACCCTCAGGTCAAGCAGTGCTTCTCCTCTTGCCGCCTCAGCAGGTCAGAAATCTTGTGTGCTTACATATACTTACATTAGCAATTTACTACATGAGCTAAAGTGGGAGTACTCAATCAGGAAAATACAGCTTGCCACATAGCAACCACCTGGTAAACCATGGCAACCACTTAGCAGCACTGAGGCTTACTGAGGCCATAAGATAATGAGGGCACTATATATATATATATATATATATATATATATATATATATATATATATATATATATATATATATATATATATATATACACAACTGAAGGTATATTTTTTCTTCTGAAAACATTTGCATGGCTTCATCCATCAGTGTCCAGTCTTTGATGTGCCATCTTGGTTAGAACTCACTTTAGCCACGAAGCTGGACATTTACACTTTAAAGATAAACTGTGTGTCCAGTGGAGTGTGGACGGGGAATATATAAGGCTCACTCATCCAAGTCTCCGCCGAGCCCTCAGGCAAATTCCCTCCATCTCTCTCTGGACGCCGAGGCAGCGAACCACAAACTCATGGGTCCAGAGCCTCTCGCTCATTCATCAGCTTCACACACACACACACACACACACACACACACACACACACACACACACACACACACACATCATTCAGGAATATATTAACCCTACTGGGTCCCCTGTGGCGGACTGATTTTAACATTTCTTACTCATTGCTCAACGAGAGAAATCCGGTCCAATCTGACTGTGTAAAGCATGTAGAATTTTCATTCATTCATTCATTCATTCATTCTTTGTAACCAAAGTTATGGAACTTGTCCAAAGGTGAGTACCACTCTTTTTATCCTTCACAGAAAAAAATGAAAAGATTCCCACAGTCCAAAAACACATGCTGGTGAGTGACTGGGTGAGTAACTGTCCACAGTTGTGTGAGTGAAAATGTGTTCACCGATCAATTAATCATTCGTTCACTTTTCCAATTGCCACGCTTCTCTTTTACTTTCAAACTTCCTGACTTCTCTCTTTCTGTCTTCGGTTATTAATGGTGCTGTAGATTACATTAACATAAAGCTCATTAGTTAACAGAACGGTCTCGGACAGTACGAGTCTGCTAGCTGTCTACTGTCCATTCCTCTGAGGGTACCTCTGCTTTTAAGAAGCTCAACTGTGCCTCTGTCCACCCCTATCCATCGGCCAGTGCAGCCTTTCTGAACCGGAGTGCTGTTGTACACTGGGGACAAATTTTGTTGGTATTTGTGACAAAAACTAGCAAATATTTTTCATATTTTTTATATAAATTAGTAGTGTAAATGAACACTTTGTGTTCATTTAAAAACATGTCCCTCAGACAACACAACACTCAGAGAACTGCAGCTCTCAGGGTTCTCGTTCACACAGGAGAAGAATCAGAAGTTCAGGACTTGCTGCTTTCTGATTGGATTTGAACTGAAGTGTCTGATGTATTAGCAATGCTCTGAAGCTACAGGGGCTTTTCTCCATTGATTTTCTTCAGTTTGTCCATCGCTCAGATGCCTGGACACTTCGGTGTATGATGCTGATGGTACAAAGAAAGATTTATGGCTCTGGCGTTCGTCAAGAAGCTATGTCTCTTAAGTTTTAAGATGGATAATAACAGGGCAAAATGAAAGATTCTCACTTTGTCAAGAAATTCTGGATTTCTTTTACAATACTGTCCCTTAAATGTGGGTCACGGTCAGATAGAATTTGAATATTCAGAAAAAATAATATTACTGTTATATTTAACATAACTATACCAATATATTTACATGACAAATAAAATTATTTGTGTGATTCTTTGGTTTTACATTTAAATATCTATCACTTAAACCTTCAATCTTGAGAAGGGACAATGCAATTAATTAATGAAATTACTTAGTAAATAATGCAATTAATTATGGAAATGTATTTATTATTTTATGTATTTATTTTTCTACTTATTCATTTTTAAACCAATCAACAGCCCTAATACATATAGATTAACAGGTTTCTTCTGAGTTCCAGTTTGAGTTTAGAATTGTTCAATTTGAGTCTGAAATTGGCATCAAACATCCAAAAACTTTTTAACAGGGGTCTTGACTTTAGGGTCAGGAGTTTGCCCAGGGGAATGTGGCTAATGAGCAAGAGCTGGACAAGAGGAAAACCTTGGTGGAGAGTAACAGTGCACTCATAAGCCATTATAGACATCACCGTAGATAGGAGAGCTGAGAAACCTGAGAAAGGTGAAATTATGAGTCATTTGGAGAGTAATTAGACACTTATAAATTTGGGTCATTATGTTTCCACAGTAGAGGTTTCACAGAGTCTGGTACAAGCACTTACACAAAACATTGTATCTCCAAAATAATACCTGTTCAAGATTTCAACATTTAGGTTACATTAAGAATTGCACAGTGTAAATATCTGTTTCATTTCTATTTGGCCAAAGTGTATTAACTAAAAATTATCATGCAATTATTAGCAAAGTGATTATAATTAATTAAAATTGGAGACTAATATAAATAGTCCAAAAATGACTATATGCTGATCTCATAATAATGATCATTTACATGGAGGTTAGTGTAGCATTCCTGGTTTGTGAAAGAGAAACAAGAACAACTGTTCCCACTGCACAGGTTAATGTTCTTTATTGAACTTGGCAAACCCCCAAGCACGTACCACAGCGAGTGTGGAGGCGGCCCCAGAACCACACGGACACATGGTGAGTACCCTGACCACTTGTGTCCACTGTCCCCGTACACAAAACAACCTGACAAACATGATTAGAACCAAATTACATCATCAACCACAACAACATTAAGTCTGACCCCTTAATTCTACACCACGGGGGACAACAGGGACATGCTGCAATTTATTTTTATTTATATCTCCTTGTCTGGAAGCACAACAAAACAAAGCATGGCATACGCCACGATATTTCTTTTGACTTGACTTTTTCACTGGAGGTTATGCGGCCCTGGAGAGCTGAGCGATGGATAAGGATTGAAATCCAGTTAGAGATCCTGATAAAAATGAATTTTGCCCAAGGTTTCTTTCACGGACAAATATTTTAACATTGGAGCTCCAAAACTTTATAAATAAGTTATGAACTTTATGAATAAAATATCAGAATAAAGCATTTTGCCTCAAGGAATCTGAGATAAATTCACTGCATTTCAACCACAGGCAAAAAGATAAATGTAGGATCATGTATGGAGTTAGGTTTAATGAAAAAAATAGCAGCCATAATCTAATTTAATTAACTCAGCATTAATAATGCATTGATAAAAGACTAATAAGCATAAACAATGACTTATTTTAAAAAATCATATTCATATTTGGTATTAATAAATGGACAAAATAAAAAAAACAAAAACCATTATAAATGTATCATTAATAAAGCTTTCATAAACATAATTAACAAATGTTATTCAGATTTTCTGAATCCTAAAAGGTTTATTGTTGTAACACATTAATTAAAATTTTGTGAAAGGAAATGTTCCTAATAATTACAGAATTATCACAATGTTTAAATTTTAATTTGTTAAATTTAATATTTGACCATTTCTTCATCATAGATTTTGACAGTTTTCCTCATCTGAGTCCGTTCTTCATTAAAATATTCACATTAAAACTTAGTCACTCACTCAAAAACGTATACACTCAGTCACTCACACCTGTGTACAGTTACACACACTCACCCACTCACTCACACACACTCACACCTGTGAACAGTTACACACACTCACCCACTCACTCACACACACTCACACCTGTGTACAGTTACACACACTCACCCACTCACTCACACACACTCACACCTGTGTACAGTTACACACACTCACCCAGTCACTCACACACACTCACACCTGTGGACAGTTACACACACTCACCCAGTCACTCACACACACTCACACCTGTGTACAGTTACACACACTCACCCAGTCACTCACACACACTCACACCTGTGGACAGTTACATACACTCACCCAATCACTCACACACACTCACACCTGTGTACAGTTACACACACTCACCCACTCACTCACACACACTCACACCTGTGGACAGTTACACACACTCACCCAGTCACTCACACACACTCACACCTGTGGACAGTTACACACACTCACCCAGTCACTCACACACACTCACACCTGTGTACAGAAACACACACTCACCCACTCACTCACACACACTCACACCTGTGTACAGTTACACACACTCACCCACTCACTCACACACACTCACACCTGTGGACAGTTACACACACTCACCCAGTCACTCACACACACTCACACCTGTGGACAGTTACACACACTCACCCAGTCACTCACACACACTCACACCTGTGGACAGTTACACACACTCACCCACTCACTCACACACACTCACACCTGTGGACAGTTACACACACTCACACCTGTGGACAGTTACACACACTCACACACTCACTCACACACACTCACACCTGTGGACAGTTACACACACTCACCCACTCACTCACACACACTCACACCTGTGGACAGTTACATACACTCACCCAGTCACTCACACACACTCACACCTGTGGACAGTTACACACACTCATCCACTCACTCATACACACTCACACCTGTGTACAGTTACACACACTCACCCACTCACTCACACACACTCACACCTGTGGACAGTTACATACACTCACCCAGTCACTCACACACACTCACACCTGTGGACAGTTACACACACTCATCCACTCACTCATACACACTCACACCTGTGTACAGTTACACACACTCACCCACTCACTCACACACACTCACACCTGTGGACAGTTACACACACTCACCCAGTCACTCACACACACTCACACCTGTGGACAGTTACACACACTCACCCAGTCACTCACACACACTCACACCTGTGGACAGTTACATACAATCACCCAATCACTCACACACACACACACCTGTGTACAGTTACACACATTCACCCACTCACTCACACACACTCACACCTGTGAACAGTTACACACATTCACCCACTCACTCACACACACTCACAACTGTGAACAGTTACACACACTCACCCAGTCACTCACACACACTCACACCTGTGGACAGTTACATACACTCACCCAGTCACTCTCACACACTCACAAATGTAGACAGTTACACACATTCACCCACTCACTCACACACACCTGTGAACAGTTACACACATTCACCCACTCACTCACACACACTCACCCAGTCACTCACACACACTCACAACTGTGGACAGTTACACACACTCACCCACTCATTCACATCTGTGGACAGTTACACACACTAACACACTCACACACACTGACACATGTGGACAGCTACACACACTCTCTCTCTCTCTCTCTCTCTCTCTCACTCACTCACTCACTCACTCACTCACTCACTCACTCACTCCCGTGGGCAGTTACACACACTCACCCACTCAATCAGACACACTCACACCTGTAGACAGTTGCACACACTCACCCACTCACTCACACACACTCACAGCTGTGGACAATTACACACACTCACCCACTCATTCACCCACACTCACAAATGTGGACAGTTACACACACTCACCCACTTACACACACTCACACCTGTGGAAAGTTACACACACTCACCCACTCACTCACACACACTCACACCTGTGGACAGTTACACACACTCACCCACTCAATCACACACACTCACACCTGTAGACAGTTACACACACTCACCCAATCACTCAAACACACTCACACCTGTGGACAGTTACACACACTCACCCACTCATTCACTCACACACACTCACAACTGTGGACAGTTACACACACTCACCCATTCACTCACACACTCACCCATTCACACACACATTCACACCTGTGGACAGTTACATACAATCACCCACTCACACCTGTGAACAGTTACATACACTTACCCACCACTCACACAAACTCACAACTGTGGACAGTTACACACACTCTATCATTCACTGACACATTCACACACACTCACACCTGTGGACAGTTACACACACTCACTCATTCACTCACACACTCACCCATTCACACCCACACTCACACCTGTGGACAGTTACATAGACTCGCCCAGTCACTCATACATACTCAAACCTGTGAACAGTTACACACACTCACCCACTCTCACTAATGAGCAGTTACACACACTAACCCACTCACATACACTCAGAACTGTGGACAGTTACACACACTCACCCATTCACTCACAACTGTGGACAGTTACACAGACTAACTCACTCACTCACACACACTCACACCTGTGGACAGTTACACACAGTCACCCAGTCACTCACCCACACTCAACCCTGTGGACAGTTACACACACTCACTCACTTACTCACACCTGTGGACAGTTACACACACTCGCCCACTCACTCACAACTGTGGACAGTTACACAGACTAACTCACTCACTCACACACACTCACACCTGTGGACAGTTGCACACACTCACCCAGTCACTCACACTTGTGGACAATTACACACACTCACCCATTCACTCACATCTGTGGACAGTTGCACACACTCACCCACTCACTCACACACACTCACACCTGTGGACAGTTACACACACTCACCCAGTCACTCACACACACTCACACCTGTGGACAGTTACACACACATTCCCACTCACTCACACACACTCACAAATGTGGACAGTTTCACACACTCACCCAGTCACTCACAAAGTCACCCAGTCACACACACACTCACACCTGTGTACAGTTACACACACTCACCCAGTCACTCACACACACTCACACCTGTGGACAGTTACATACACTCACCCAATCACTCACACACACTCACACCTGTGTACAGTTACACACACTCACCCACTCACTCACACACACTCACACCTGTGGACAGTTACACACACTCACCCAGTCACTCACACACACTCACACCTGTGGACAGTTACACACACTCACCCAGTCACTCACACACACTCACACCTGTGTACAGAAACACACACTCACCCACTCACTCACACACACTCACACCTGTGTACAGTTACACACACTCACCCACTCACTCACACACACTCACACCTGTGGACAGTTACACACACTCACCCAGTCACTCACACACACTCACACCTGTGGACAGTTACACACACTCACCCAGTCACTCACACACACTCACACCTGTGGACAGTTACACACACTCACCCACTCACTCACACACACTCACACCTGTGGACAGTTACACACACTCACACACTCACTCACACACACTCACACCTGTGGACAGTTACATACACTCACCCAGTCACTCACACACACTCACACCTGTGGACAGTTACACACACTCATCCACTCACTCATACACACTCACACCTGTGTACAGTTACACACACTCACCCACTCACTCACACACACTCACACCTGTGGACAGTTACATACACTCACCCAGTCACTCACACACACTCACACCTGTGGACAGTTACACACACTCATCCACTCACTCATACACACTCACACCTGTGTACAGTTACACACACTCACCCACTCACTCACACACACTCACACCTGTGGACAGTTACACACACTCACCCAGTCACTCACACACACTCACACCTGTGGACAGTTACACACACTCACCCAGTCACTCACACACACTCACACCTGTGGACAGTTACATACAATCACCCAATCACTCACACACACACACACCTGTGTACAGTTACACACATTCACCCACTCACTCACACACACCTGTGAACAGTTACACACTTACCCACTCACTCACACACACTCACCCAGTCACTCTCACACACTCACAACTGTAGACAGTTACACACACTCACCCAGTCACTCACACACACTCACACCTGTGTACAGTTACATACACTCACCCAGTCACTCTCACACACTCACAAATGTAGACAGTTACACACATTCACCCACTCACTCACACACACTCACACCTGTGAACAGTTACACACATTCACCCACTCACTCACACACACTCACAACTGTGAACAGTTACACACACTCACCCAGTCACTCACACACACTCACACCTGTGGACAGTTACATACACTCACCCAGTCACTCTCACACACTCACAAATGTAGACAGTTACACACATTCACCCACTCACTCACACACACCTGTGAACAGTTACACACATTCACCCACTCACTCACACACACTCACCCAGTCACTCACACACACTCACAACTGTGGACAGTTACACACACTCACCCACTCATTCACATCTGTGGACAGTTACACACACTAACACACTCACACACACTGACACATGTGGACAGCTACACACTCTCTCTCTCTCTCTCTCTCACTCACTCACCCACTCACTCACTCACTCACTCACCCACTCACCCACTCACTCACTCACTCACTCCCTCCCTCCCGTGGGCAGTTACACACACTCACCCACTCAATCAGACACACTCACAGCTGTGGACAATTACACACACTCACCCACTCATTCACCCACACTCACAAATGTGGACAGTTACACACACTCACCCACTTACACACACTCACACCTGTGGAAAGTTACACACACTCACCCACTCACTCACACACACTCACACCTGTGGACAGTTACACACACTCACCCACTCAATCACACACACTCACACCTGTAGACAGTTACACACACTCACCCAATCACTCAAACACACTCACACCTGTGGACAGTTACACACACTCACCCACTCACTCACTCACACACACTCACAACTGTGGACAGTTACACACACTCACCCATTCACAGACACAATCACCCATTCACACACACATTCACACCCGTGGACAGTTACACACTCGCCCAGTCACTCACACACACTCACACCTGTGGACAGTTACACACACTCACCCATTCACTCACACACTCACCCATTCACACACACATTCACACCTGTGGACAGTTACATACAATCACCCACTCACACACTCACACCTGTGAACAGTTACATACACTTACCCACCACTCACACAAACTCACAACTGTGGACAGTTACACACACTCTATCATTCACTGACACATTCACACACACTCACACCTGTGGACAGTTACACACACTCACTCATTCACTCACACACTCACCCATTCACACCCACACTCACACCTGTGGACAGTTACATAGACTCGCCCAGTCACTCATACATACTCAAACCTGTGAACAGTTACACACACTCACCCACTCTCACTAATGAGCAGTTACACACACTAACCCACTCACATACACTCAGAACTGTGGACAGTTACACACACTCACCCATTCACTCACAACTGTGGACAGTTACACAGACTAACTCACTCACTCACACACACTCACACCTGTGGACAGTTACACACAGTCACCCAGTCACTCACCCACACTCAACCCTGTGGACAGTTACACACACTCACTCACTTACTCACACCTGTGGACAGTTACACACACTCGCCCACTCACTCACAACTGTGGACAGTTACACACACTCACCCAGTCACTCACACTTGTGGACAATTACACACACTCACCCATTCACTCACACTTGTGGACAATTACACACACTCACCCATTCACTCACAACTGTGGACAGTTACACAGACTAACTCACTCACTCACACACACTCACACCTGTGGACAGTTGCACACACTCACCCAGTCACTGACACTTGTGGACAATTACACACACTCACCCATTCACTCACAACTGTGGACAGTTACACAGACTAACTCACTCACTCACACACACTCACACCTGTGGACAGTTACACACAGTCACCCAGTCACTCACTCA
Source organism: Hoplias malabaricus (assembly GCF_029633855.1). Lineage (NCBI taxonomy): Eukaryota > Metazoa > Chordata > Actinopteri > Characiformes > Erythrinidae > Hoplias > Hoplias malabaricus. Next base: position 54,389,510 of record NC_089800.1, read on the forward strand.
CACCTGTGGACAGTTGCACACACTCACCCAGTCACTCACACTTGTGGACAATTACACACACTCACCCATTCACTCACATCTGTGGACAGTTGCACACACTCACCCAATCACTCACACACACTCACACCTGTGGACAGTTACACACACTCACCCACTTACACACACTCACACCTGTGGAAAGTTACACACACATTCCCACTCACTCACACACACTCACAACTGTGGACAGTTTCACACACTCACCCAGTCACTCACAAAGTCACCCAGTCACACACACACTCACACCTGTGGACAGTTTCACACACTCACCCAGTCACTCACACACTCACCCAGTCACACACACACTCACACCTGTGTACAGTTACACACACTCACCCATTCACTCACACACTCACCCAGTCACACACACACACACACACTCACACTGTTTTTGGACTGTGGGAGGAAAGCAGAGCCTTGGGAGGAAAAACCTATGCAGATACAGGGAGAACAGTGCACACTCCTCACAGACAGTGACCCGAGGAGGAGGTCCCACTGCGGACCTTGAGACCCTGCAGCACTCTTTTCACCTATGTTTCAGACTCTCTGAGAGACGGAGCTTTAGAAACGCTGCGTCCTGTATTTTCCTGTGGAGCCCAGTGTCAGAGTCAGATGGAGGCCTGTCCTAGCGGTGGTCCAGACTCTTCTGGGGTCTCGCCTCCCCTCCACTCGAGAGCAGCTTCTGCAGCGGTGAATTAGCATATAAACTAGTGCCGCGCTTATCGCTTCTGTTCAAGAGCCGAGCGGCAGAGAACAAAGAATTTACACAGCGCAAATCTGCTGTGGAGACAAGGCTAGATACATGTCACACTCAGCACTCCATCTGCAGGATGGCCCCCTGGCTTTGGGGGTCCAGGGTGGCACTGGATTCTGGGTAATTTGACTGGTCAGCATCATGAATATTCATCTGACCTCATTCAAACAGTCAGCAAAGTCCTATTCGTCGTTCAGGACAAAATCAGATCTGCCATTAAGTTGCTATGCAGTGACCGTTCACACTCATCAGCCATAACATTAAAACCACATCCTATCCTCACTGTACACTCTCTTAGTTCCGCTGACCACAACGGTCTCTAGTCCACATGTTGTTCTGCATACTTTGTTACCCCTCTTCCCCCCTGTTCCTCAGCGCTCAGGACTCCCACAGAGCAGGTGTGATGTGGTAGTGGATCATTATCAGCTCTGCAGTGACACTGACGTGCTGGTGGTGTGTTAGTGTGTGTTGTGCTGGTGCGAGTGGATCAGACACAGCAGTGCTGCTGGAGTTTTTAAACACCTCAGTGTCACTGCTGGACTGAGAATAGTCCACCGACCAAAAACATTCAGACGACATCATCCTGTGGATGACACCTTGTGGGTGGTATCCTGTGTTTGCCATCAGAACGTTATTGTCCTGTGGGCACTGTCCAGTTGGCAATTTGCTGTGGGTCGTGTCCATTTCACAGTGTCTTGTGGGTGGCGCAATGTGGGTGGCATCCTCTGGGTGGCGTCCTGTGTCCACTGATGAAAGACTAGAGGGAAATCACCACAAACTGTGCTCATCTTTCAGAGCTACATTGTTTACAGTGTACAGGACAGTGTCAGCGTCCCTCTGTCCAGCTGTGTCTGGTCACATCAGCTTGTAGATCAAAGTCTTGGCTGTGTGCCAGTGTCTCACATCTCTCCCATTTGTCCCGAGCCCCTAATCCGTCTCGCTCTGGAGCCTTAGTGCTTGGACGTGACGGAGCGAGAGTGTCTCTTGTTTTCTCGAGCGGCTGCCCATGTAGTGTGATGTTGTATGAGGATGAGGATCAGAGAGAGATCACACTCACCTTCAGAAGAAGATTTGTTTTAACTTTGAGCATCAAAGCAGAGCTAGAAAACAAACAGCTCTCATCTTCTAATGTGATTTTGACCCATGACACTAAACATTATAAAGTCCACCAACCCACACACTGTGAAACAATACGACCACAGAGTCCATTTACTGTGTGCTGCCTAAGTGTGAAAACATGCCTCCTTGTCTGAGTCCATTCACAGCGCTTGACCCGTGTTTATGTGAGAGTGCAAAAACAAAGTTAAATGCAGCAAAACAGACACAACGAGTGCAGAGAAATAAGAGCACTGAGTAAAAACGGAGAAGAAAGAGAACAGAGTGAAAACGGCTAAAAACCAGAGCGTCTGCTCCTCGCTCCTCACTGCTGTGCGCTCGGGGTGGGGGTGAACAGCGAGCGGCTCATTATCATTTAAAGGAACAGGTGCTGAAAGCGGGCGTTCTGATCAGGGCTGTTTACACAGGGGGAGAACACTGCTGTGGGACTCGTGGGGTTTGGACCAAAGCAGGTCACAGACGTTTCATTAAGACATTAAGTGGATTATCAGTGGCATGGTTTCTCTCAGGTAATATTTGTGTTCCATCTTTACTTGCTGGGACTGGTCCACTTTTACCAACGCAACCTGCAAATAACACAGTACCACCACATTAGAGTCACTGCAATGCTGAGAGTGAATCACAACTTACACCACACCTGCTCTGTGGACATCCACAAGAGGATGAATTGGGGCTAACAAGTTTGCAGAGCAACAGGATTACAGTCTGTGATTGTAGATCTACAGAGAGACCAGTGTGGTCAGTGAAGCTGATAAAAAAGCAAAGAAGTCATGTATATGTTCTGAAAGAAAAATAACCAGTTCTAGCCAAACCACAGAGAGCAGTTGCTACAGAAAGAATGAGAACACACACTTCCTCTGACAGCAGCACTACAGGGAGCCCGCTGGTTTTCCCCTTGTACTGTGGTCAAGCTTGACCGAGAACGCTACCACAGATCAGATCCCAAATAAAAAGCTGAATTCTGATCAGACTGGAGGTTTTGTCTGGGTTTATTCTGCTCGAACATTGTCTCCCGGGTCATGATGGGTGGCTTTGCAGTAAAGCTTCAGAAAGATTCCTCGGCAGCGATGAAGGCCAGAGCCGCTCCATCTGGCTGCGTCCGCCTGGCGAGACACCATATTAATATTTATAGTGGATTTGTACAGCAGCTTTGGCCTTTGGGAGGAGAAACATGGACAATATTTAGTTTGGAAATCAACAGCTAGAAATAACAGTGCACCTACATCGCTCTGATCACTGTTAGCGGTGGATGGACAACTGGGCAATTTTTGAGCATAATTCACTCATGTTTTAAGGATTGGTCAAGTGGTATTTAGGCATGCATATTTATATACGAGATTGAACATCTGCTTTTGGACAGCTGCTCATTCAACAGCCAGTTGTTGCTATCAACTAATAATGTAATGTTAGAACATTTATATGAGGGCTTGGTGGAAGCCATAGGAGCATCACTTGGCATTTCTGTCCAGATCAGACTGTAGTCCCCAACATTTCGTCTGATCCCAAATGAAGCCAGAGTTGCTGAGAAAACTGTGAGAACTGAGAATTGAATCTAAGCCAGCTGTAACCAAAGAGCAAAGCTAGAGCACAGCCAACAAATATTTGTGTGGACCCTATGGTAGGTGACAAAATTCAAGACAGAAAAGGAAGAAAAGGAATGCATCTTGATGCTGAACATTAAGAATATAATATTGAGTGTGCATGTCAATAATACAGCACACTGTGGGAAGCAAAACTCTTACTCTTTTTTTCTCTTACTTTTGGAGACCACAATATACCAAAATATTTAAGGTAAAGGCATGTTTTAAGATCAAGGTTAGGCTTTGGGTGACATCATGTTCTCCAGGGGTTCTGCCTCACAGAGCAATCCAGTTTACCCAACGGATGTTGAAAGCTCAGATCATAGCTTGTATGTTAAAATTGAAAGTGTGCATTATTATGGTTTCTGCAGCATCAACTGCTGGCCAATCAGAAAACAGCATTTCAATGCACCTGATAGTGTTAGGATCAAGGTTAGGGTTTAGCGTTAGGTGAGAGTTAGGGTTTGTATGGTGTATATACCAAGAATATTATCACATTGTGAGGACTAAAACCTGTTTGAACATTCAATCATTACATTTTAAAGTAAAGAGTTGAGGTTAGGCTATTTTTAGGGTTAAGGTAGAGGTGCTTATGAAAAAGTTAATGGGATTTCTGCACAAAAATGAATAAAAATATGTGAAATGCCCCCCCAAACATTCACTGATACAAGATTTTGTGTGTCGGTGTATATTTGGTGGGTGTGGGTGCATGTGTGTGTGTATGCAGATGTAGGACAACGTACAGTCATTAGCCTGCTCCCTTGATTTTATGTATTTCTTTAATTAGCTTGCTTTAATTTGCTTTGTTTGAATATGTTGTCTTGCTTTGATTTTTCTTTATGTACAATGACATTGAGAGCCTTGAAAAAATCAAAAATAAAATGTATTATTATTATTATTATTATGTCAGAATGTGTGGGACAGGTGTGCACATTTGATCCTGAGGGGTAGTGGCACGATGTCTATTCACTGTCCTCTTTTTCATTATCAAACTTTTCCAGGCTTCTCTCTCTCTCACGCTTCCCAGTTGTGAAACAGAAGCAGGCGCAGGGGGCCATCTTTATCGGGACAGAGCTCGGCAGGTGGGGGCTTTATTTTGAGGTGTGCTCAGTTTTTGTAGGAAATAAATAATAAAAGAATGACAGAGTGAAGCTTTACAAGTCATAAGTTACTCTGGCCGAGATGCCAGGGAACAGTTTTCTTTTTGGTATTCATTGCTTCATCCATTTATCCATATTCAGTGTTTTTCATCTGGCTTGTAGTGTTGTTTACTACCATTTCTAATGTTGATGGTTAGCTCTGGACATGGGATTCATCTCCAAGGAGGTGGATGTAGATCCAGCACTTCAGTGAACACAGTTCCACTGCTCTACAGACCAATACTGAGGATGATGTATCCCCCTCTAATCCACACTTTGTCACTGAGAATGGTGACATTAAAGGCAATATAGATGACTCTGGAGAACTACTGCTCTCACAGAAAAACAAACTCCCCCCTGCCATTTGTGTTCATTCAGGAGCTTAGCATCTTTTTTGGTGGAATGGAATGTTTGAGTAAGAAGTGACTGTATCTTGTTGGTGGTTGAAGTGTAATTTACTCTGTAAATTATATTCAGTATCTGAATTAACACAGAAACCAATTTGTAATTCAAGTTGTTTAGTTTTGTGGCACTTTGAGTCTGAATCTGGAGTCAGCTCCACCATAAATAAAGTAACGAACAACAAAAATAAGTTACTGTTACCCACCTATGATGCAGGAACATCAAGAACCTCATTGCTTTTCAAGCTTATCAACATTCACAGGACTCTGAACCATCCAGATGCACTTTCTTGGCTACGGCTGAGCCAGTGACAGAGGGAGATGGCTCCTGAGCCAGTTCTGACTGAGACACTTGAGCACACAAACAGACCGGAGAACTAACAAATGGTGTAGAAACATTTTCTAAATAAAAAAATGTGTATTGGATTAAAAAGTTGAACATAGCCTTTAAGCTCATACACTTCTCATTCTGTGGATGCCAGATTTCTGAAATCAGTTTTGGAAATCTTTGACTTTTGAATACCATCATTATGTCACAAGTCCCAAGAAAGAGAGAGAGCAAGAGACAGAGAAAGTTAGAAAGCAAACTAGAGCAAACCAATTCAAGCTTGAAGAAAAAGCTCTAAAATAAAGCTCCAATCATATTTAAAAGGAGACAAGCCGCAGAGCGTCCAGACTGAGGTTGAGCCGTCCGGCTGACAGCTCGTTATTCAAGCTTCCTGTCCCAAAGTTAATGGCCTATCAGGGGCCTGTAGAGCTTCAGATTTATGCAGGGCCACGCAAGAGTCATTTCACCTTCAGATCTGCGGACAAACAGCCATTAAGACATGCAACACAAACTGCCCACACTGCAGTACGCACTCGGCCTTAATGACCAACGTCCAGCTCACTTACGGGAGCCATCATCTGAAGCCTTGGCAATACTAAAATATACTAAGACCTGAGTGTGTTTTATGGCATGTTCTTGGAAATTTTCCATCTTGTTCTGTAGCTACAGGATAATTTCCTTGGTGGGGTGTGTTTGGTGGTAACTTTCTAATCTGAATACACAATCGATAAATTGTTCCAGTACCTGTGTCCATTTACTGATGTGTTATTGTACATAATCCTCACAATAAAACATGACATTGATATTCAAGGCAAGCCTCTTGAAAAGCAGCAATTAAGAGACAATGGGCAAAGTGCAGAAAACACATCAGCACATCAAGCTTGCAAGGTGAAGCTCAGAATGGAAGGAGACACTTCAGACAGTGAAGGAATAAATAAGTAGGACTTCCAGTCTTGAGAAAGTCTAGGTTGACAGCTGGAGACAATAACCCTATGCAGATTCAAATCCATACTTCATCCATATTCATAACTGTGCATTGAATAAGCAACATGAGATTTGTTCTGATGTGATGATCGAAGATACATGTACCTACAAAAGTGCTTCTGTAACACACTAATAACATCCCAAAATTATGTGAACTTGAGTTGACAGTAATTATTTCATTCATTCATTCACTGTGAATACAATAGGTTTGGATCCTACCAAGAATCACTCGGTGCAAGACTGGAACACCCATTGAATGGGATGGGAGTCCATCACAGGGCACCATCTCAAACTTAGGGACAGTTCTCCACCTAAAAAAGTGGGTTTGAAGTATGGGAGGACCCCCCTGAGGAAACACACATAAACACAAAAGGAACACACCATACTACATATTCATAGTTGTACTAGTAAGTATTTTTGATTGAGGTGGTAGGAGGTCACATTTGTTAGTTTTTCTATCTGTGTCTAATGATATAATGAGTAAACTGTAAACAAGACAAATGCATAATTCATACTGGAGGTCAAGAAGTTCAGGGTTCAAAGCGATTCATGAATAATTTGCAGTGTGTAATCTGTAATTTTATGTAAGATGCTAATAATTATACAGGTTTGTTTACAACCCAAGAGGCATCTATGAGATTTGAAATGAGGTGTTGGGGTTTGCTCTTGAAACAACCAAATCCATTAAATTATATTACCATAAAAATCATTAGTGTTTATTTTAGGATCTGAGGAGGACAGCTTTTCAATAAAGCCATTCAGACATTCCAGATCTTGTCTGCTTGAGGGGTTCAGGCACCAGGTTGAAATAATCTGTTGAAGCAGGGAAAGCGTTTCCAAAAGGCCTGACATTACTCAGAATGTCCAAAATCAAAAAGAGGATTGTTCTTCTTTTGTATATTAAAAGAAAATGGTCAGCCAACAGTGTAAAGCCAACGCAGGGGAAAAACCCAAATCTCCTCTAGTTGGTCCATCAAAAGGAGAAGCACAATGTGAGGCAGACCAATGATTTCCCTTCTGAGCTCCTGGCTTTGTTTATGACTGCCGCTTGGCACAAGGACAGAGTCTCTTTGACAAGTTTCCCAACACTTGATGTGGTCAGTTCTGGTTCAAAAGTGCCACCCAGTCCCTGTGTACATGCCAAAGCTTGAGTCAGACTTTAGCCCTTATTATAGATGACAGAAAACTACAGAGACTGTTCAGCACCAAGGCTAGATTGTGTTGAGTTCCTGATCTCACTGCTGAAATCAGAAAAATATATGGAGGACATTTTCCCAAGACAGTGATAAATAAACATTCTAATAGACAGGGTAAATTTTTTTCTAAGTAATTTCCTCCTTGGGTGATTTGTAAAATTTATAAAGTGAACATTTTCTGTCTAATAGCAGTCTGCTCCACAGGGTTCTATTTTAGGGCCACTTTGATTTTCCATGTAATTAGTCGACATATTTCTCCTGCCTTGTCCATCACTTAGTTGAAGTATGTTACACAAACAAGGAATTGATGACACTCATCTGTAAATATCCATCAAATCAGATTATAAAGCTGCATTCATTGTATTTAATGTAGTTCAGCAAGTTGTCTCAACAACAGTTGTGAAAATCCAGGTCACAGGGGAGACCATTATGGCTAGGGTAGGTCTTTAGTCCCTAAGTTATTAAAACAATGGTAGCATTTTATAATAGATTTCAATATAAATATACAATACTCTGTGTCTGTTTTAAGGGAATCTTCTTTATATTGCTGTGGTCCAAAGAAAATCATGTATGTCCAATTTTTGAGCATTTTTAGTTTATTGCATTGTTTGAACACAGCAGCTGTTTTTCACATTGTGTAAAAAATGCCATGAATAATGAACCAATAAAAATGCTCCAAAATTACATGAAATAAAATGTTTTTACGTTGATTTCTACTGAAGGTAATTTTTTTTCTTTTTCCTGCAAAGTTACTGTTTTGGAGATACATGTTTTCATTGGGCCCCGTGAAGGACTGGCGCCCCCTCCAGGGTGTATTCCTGCCTTGCGCCCAATGAATCCAGGTAGGCTCTGGACCCACCGTGACCCTGAATTGGATAAGCGCTTACAGATAATGGATGGATGGATGTTTTCATTGGATAGTGATAATATACAAAATCAAAATTTCTATGCATTAGGTTATGAAAATACAAATATGCACTATTCCATTGAGAAAAACATACTTTACATATACCGTTGGACTTTTACATATGACCATTGTAATACTTTTGGGGAAGCATTTACCATGCCTGTACCTTGATGAGCTAAATGTACCTATGTGATAACTTTCATCTGGACAGAGTAATATCCAATTTATTTATTTTTTTTTTTTTTTTTTTTTTTGGATATTCCATCATATGTTCCCACATTTTCTGTTCATTCCTGTCACACTAGACACATTTTTCCATTTTGCTCTCACTTTATTATCACCATTGTTGCCAGCGGCTCCTTCATTAAGAGTCTGGCTGCGCATTTCATTGGTACGCAGTGTGTTGTGAGAAAGCATGATACACATTAAACTCAAATTCAACTGAACCCACAGAAGACTTGCTACTTCTAGACATGGAAATGAGTTTTAATGAAAGTAGCTTTTTTATTTTTGCTCCTTTACTCATTAGAGAAATCCCAACACAGACAACCAAATGGTTGAGTCCAGAATTAATAATAATAAAGTTTCTAAGCAGCCCCCAGTGAGTAAAGCTTCTGAGGTCATTGTTGGACTCAGAAAATAGACACTGAAGTGGCAGATTTCCTGAAATATTCACCTTGCATTGCTAAAATATTCACATATTCATAGCAAAATAAGTCAAATGGAAATCTTTAGAGACATGTTGCAATATGTAAAATTAAAATCTTTTTATTTTGTGTCACATTGCTTGGTTATAAAACCTTGCAAAAGTCATAGGCCATACTGTTTTGGGCAACATGCCATATAAGGAGTTCCAGGGGTAAGCTGGGTTTGTCTGTGACAGAAATTAATGGGATTTTCAAAAAAAATGTTAATATTAAGTCCTGTGGTAAATAAAATTCTCCCACGATCAAGGTATTTTCTATGATGTATTTTTTATTTCAGGTCTCTGCATTTCATGTTCATCTAGGTCTGTAAAGGTTTTCATAATTTAATGTACATTGTACATTATTTAATGGTACTTAAGACAGTTTTACATATTTATACATTAATAAACAATATTTTAAAATCACACTTATTCATTAGGTAATGACAGAAACAAGAACAAATCCTCTAATTAAAAAAATAACTCTAGTTAATGATAGTTATGTTTTATTATCATTATTTAATGATTAATTGTAACATACCCATCTTAAATATCATGAATTATGTACCCTTATATCTTAAAAACATGGAATGTGAAGAATGCAGCACTTATAGAGCTTACACTGGTATGCACTGAAATAACATCTAATTCTTACGCCTCCTAAAAGCACAATAGACAAAGCTTTTTGGTGTATGTGTCATTTCAAAGCACACTTGTGTTATCTTTTATGTATGAACATTCATATTTTAATTCTGTAATGATTTTGCAATTTAGAAGATCCAGTGACATTTAGTGATTCAGAACAATTTAATTTAAAATCAACATTTCCCAATTATTTCTGTCATGGAAGTTCAAGCCAGAATTACTTACACAGGCATGAGGCTGACTACATAATGCTAACACAAATTTAGTGGTTCATTACTATTAAATTACCGTCTTGAAAATAGTATTATGTTGAAAGATAAACTGTTTATCCACAGCTTATTCTAAGAACATCAAAATCAAAGAGAATAGCCAAAATCAAAATAAGCAGAGCTGGTTCAGACAGCAGAACTGAGTAACAGCTCTAAAATCTCTGCTTAAAATTCACTCAGAGACCTATACATCCCACAAAGCCTCCAACTGGTGTCTCATATATGCGTAGGGTTGTGATCAAAAGTGAATATTAAGTGTGAACTTCCAAAGAGCACATCACCCAGACTCTTGGCAGAGGTGAAAAATCATTCAGTGCGATTCTGCCACTATCAGTGTGTGTACAACCCCAGTGAACTAAATAAAAATAAAATGACATCTAAACAACAAGTGTGCATTTTTATTTTTAGTATTACAACTAATAATTTATTTTAGTATATTAATTTAAATTTTTTGAGGTCACCACAAATGATCTTCCAGCTCCTGCTTCATCCTCAGCCGCCTTCTCCTGATACATTCTCCTCAACCCTTCTCTGCACATGAACCTTCTAATCCTGTCCCTCCTCATCACTCATGACACCAATGACAATTGTAGCATCATCAACTCTGCCACCTCTAGTTCCGTGTCCTGTCTTTGCCTCCACCACCAAACCTTACAACACAACTACTCTCGCAACTGTCTGGTAAAACTTTCCATTCACTCTTGGAAATTCAAAGTTCAAAAACTAAATATGCATTGGAAGTTGTAACAAAAAGAGCATTTGTTGACAATGGTTTGTTGCAGAATTCCCAAACTCGTATGAGCTTTCCATCATGCAGAAGTGTCTGGGGGACAGAAGGTCACATACATTGTTTTGCAGCTTAAATTATTTTTCTAGGTTTTTATGGATTCCCTGAAACTTAAAATTGTGAATCAGTGCAGATGGTAAAATATTTAAAATCTCTGTCTCCATCATGTATATCAATTAAAGGGAGGTAATATAAAACATTAGAGCAAGTGCACATTCGTGTGAAGTGTGAATCTGGAGAACACCAACCCACACAATGTGATGCAAGTTCCCCAGTAAGTTTCATGTGTGTGGCTTAAGAGTGAAAACATGGGATTCTGCTCTGCCTCTGACGTCAAGTGCAGAGATTTTAGAATCACCCCAGCCCCTTGTCTGAGTCTTTCCAATCTCAGTACTGGACCCGTGTTTATATGGGAGCGCAAAAACAAAGTTAAATGCAGAAAAACACACACACAACGAGTGCAGAGAAATAAGAGCACTGAGTAAAAATGGAGAAAACAAGAACAGTGTGAAAAAGGCTAAAAACCAGAGCTTCTGCTCCTCGCTCCTCACTGCTGTGCGCTCGGGGTCGGGGTGAACAGCGAGCGGCTCATTATCATTTAAAGGAACAGGTGCTGAAAGCAGGCGTTCTGAACAGGGCTGTTTACACAGGGGGAGAACACTGCTGTGGAGCTCGTGGGGTTTGGACCATAGCAGGTCACAGATGTTTCATTAAGAAACAGACCTGTGTTCCACTGTGGAGTAGAGGAGGAGGACACGTGTCCTTTAAGCTGAAGCATGACTGCATACCTTGCTGAACATGTTTATAACACTATTCATAGTCTGCTTCATCCTGCCTACACTCCAACACAAGGTGTGCACACAGTTCTTATGGAGAGCTTGTTTATTGTTATTGGACATTTGTGGCAGACAGTGGGGCACTAGAAGCCACAGTTCTCCATCCATTCCTCTCATTGTAATGATGCCGCCACACAGAGAAGTCAGGCTGCTGAATAAATATGTGACACCAGTCTGAAACCACAGAAGGCCGCGAGGGCCTGCCAGGTTCAAGCTGCTGTTTTTACCAACCATCTACCTCCTACTCACCACTCACCCAGCTACCAGCTCCAGAAATATGATGATAAGGTTCATAACTACACTGTAATCAGCACAAAGATTTTCACAGGAGATAAGTGCTTTCCCAGCTGAGGGTGGTACTTTTAGTTGCTGAGAATAGCTGCCAAATGTATAGCATTATGTTTTGTGGCAAATCATGGGGCAACAATGAAAATCAGTGAAACGTTAAGTTAGCACTGGTGAGAAGCTTGCAATTGCAGAGTTTAAAGAAACTTGGTTAAAGTCCAGCCACTGCAAAACATAAAAAACAATAAGATTAATTCTATCCAAAACCCTCTAGTCACCTTTTACACTTAGTAAACTGAGCTTTCCATCCCATCAAGGCTTGGGACTAGCACTAGGAGTACATTGACCAGTACAACCCCCAGCAGCCGGGTCATTGTCACAAAGTGAGGGCTGAGTCCTGGATCCCCAAATCTTGGAGCTATGTGAATGCAACATCACTGATACCGCACCATGCTGGGTGCACCTCCCCAATAACACCCCTGGTTTCAGGTCCTAATGTTGGAGGAACATGGATATCATCATTGGTCAAGTGACTTCATAGGAGTTAGGCCTAATTAGCACATCCAGTGCTATAGTGTTTTTTTTATCACCAAAAGCACTAAACACATTAGAAGTGTTAATCCTACTCTGGGGACTTTTTCTGCTTGTCTGGACATGTAAGAGCCCTGTGGAAATAGCCACTTTATAATGTGGCCAAACTCTCAGCTTTTCACCACTCGCACACACCCACACACTCCGCTTTCCTTGTGTGCTTACACACTCCTATCTCCCGCGTCTCAATCTCCAGCTAAAAGCAGAAAAGTGGACGCTGTAAGTGCCAGACACTTGCTTTCATCTTCCATAAAGCATGGTTGGTCTGTGGACATCTGCTTGTATTGATATGAGGAGGGGCAGGGTGCAGTTCCACTCTTTGGATCACAGAATACTGCATATAATGGCCATTAGGAAACAGGCTTAGCTTGTTTGAGTAACCGAAGAGAGAGGGGTTATATGGGAACACTCATAAAAGCATCAATGTTATCATGGCAACACCTTTTGACGGGGTCCTTTTGTTCAACAAACTTAGATCAACAACTGCATTTCTAACACAATCCTGTCCATGTTACTAACAGATTCTCAACAAATTCAGATTAACTTATGAATGTTTGTGTACGTACTACAGTCTTGAAGCAGTGGAACAGTGTTATAGATCTAGTAACCTGGATGAGTTACCATGTTGGAACTGATCATACATCATTAGAACCTGACTTCATAATCAAGTCTAGATGTTCAGTGAGAATCCAGTGAGAAGTCTTCCTGGAGGAGCAGAAGCTGCTACTGACACATCATCTGTACACTCCACTGGCTGATCACAACCTTCAGCTCATCCTGAGAGACTGAGGGTTATATAAAGTAGAACTGAAGTGAGATTATTGCTGAGGGGGTTGTATTATTGTTCAAGTCAAACCATCTATCTTCTGAACATCTCAAAAAGACAAGTAGACTCCCTTTCAATTATTTCCTAGAGCAGATTATATCACAGTCACCAAAGTGATATAAACAGGTCAAGACCTAAGTCAGTGCAGTCAGTTGTAAAGTCAAGTCCCACATGCTAAACTTCTTCAGAGAATCACTCACTGTCAATTGTCTCAGCTCTACTGGCACTTGTAGTTCCACATTTACAGAATTTCATTCATTCATTGTCTGAAACCACTTATCCATTTCAAGGTCGTGGTGGGTGTGGAGCCTACCTGGAATCACTAGGTGCAAGGTGGGAACACACCCTTGACGACACACACTGACACATTCTTTGCACAATCACACCTAAGGAAACATTTGAATCGCCAATCCACCTACCAATGTGTGTTTTTGGACTGTGGGAGGAAACCAGACATGGGGAGAACACACCCAACTCCTCACAGACAATCACCCAATTGTTGAACCCACTACCTCCAGGTCCCTGGAGCTGTGTGACTGCACCACTACCTGCTGCGCCACTGTGACACCCTTTATATAATTTATGAAATGATTAAGTAAGTGGTCTCTGATTTTCACCCAGCATTCTGACCCCATTGACTGAAATGGCCACCACTCTCTGAGGCTAAAATTAAGAACTGATCCATCACACTTTCTCAGCAGCGCCTCCTCATCATTTCCTGTCATTAGCAGAACCGAAGTATTTGATTAGCTACAATAGCAGCTAGCTCACTAATGCTTTCCAACCACGTATCAGGACAAAGAGTCCATGTACCTAGCCGTTGGTTTTTATATCATTATTATGGGAATTGCTTTGCTCCGTTACCGCAGACTAAATGAAAAACTTGTTCAGCCATGTCCGTCCTTGGAGACGCTCGGCTCCATCTTTATGGAAATCAGGAGAGAATGAGTTCTTACCTACAAGGCGCTCTTCAAGCTCCAGGAGAAATCATTCTCTTCCTGCGCCCCATTTCGCTTCCAAACCTTTCCCTGTGTCCCTCCTCCTTCTTAAAGGCCTCTTATAGATTTGCCTTTTCTAGACACAGAGTGTTTTACGTACAGAGCTGAAGGATGTCCACCAGGGAACGGGCCAGCAGATTTAAGGATGCTGGGGGTGTTGACCTCAACTGATTTATTCCCTTTGTCCAAGATTCTTCCTCTGATATGATTTAGCTTAAAGCAATAGTTCGGTAATAATTCAGATTGCATTGGTAGGAACTGGTGGGAAACAGGTGGGTAGTATAGTAGAACTGGTTGTAATTAATGAGAGTTGGTGGGAATCGAGGGATAATAATCAGCATTGATTGGATTTTACGGGAATTGTTGGACAATGGAGCATATTGGTGGACATTTGTGGGAAATAGTGGGGTTTGCTGGGTACTGGTAGGAACTGATAAGCATTGGTGGGATTTGGTTGGAACCAATGGGCATTGGATGGAAAACATGGAAAGGCCTGTGTGTATTCTTTCAGTTATTGCCAGTAGGCCAGAAGGTCCTACAGAAGAAGGAAGTATGAATGAATGAATGTTTGAATTTGTTTGTCTTTGCTATGGCACATCTGCAGTGCTTAATACCCTCTCTAGACCTCACTTGGCATTGGGCATGACCTAAGACTTATTTGCAACTGCTTCAGAATTCTTATCTCTGCATATGGTACAAGCGCCAAATACAGTCATTCTCTCCTATAATCTTTTCTATGATCCTTACTATGTGAATGCTTCTAGAATCCAATCTGTATGGTCATTTTAGCCAGGATTTGATAGATATTGTGTTTATTGGATTATTACTCCCAGAGTCCACTCTGATGGAGATACCTGGGGCCTGACTGATGAGGCACCAAATTTATTCGGACAAGCACCAGGAGAAACAGCTGTCAGATTTTATATCCAAACACATTTCAGTCTGCCAGCAAAAGAGAAGCTTATTTAGTGGCAAAGCAGTAAATTTGTGCAGCACATCGTCCAATATCTCCTGGGATAATACACCTCTACTGGCACAAATCATTACATCTCATACAGGAGAATATATTGTGCAGTGCAAATGTCAGAGACCATTTTTCGCTGTCTGTTTTGCAGCCCTGAGGTACGATCTGTTTATGTTTTACACCCAAAATGATCACACTTATCCTATTCCACTATTTTCTGTACTGTCAGCTATTTTCACCTTAAATATCCCATCCTTCCAGTTTTAAAACCAGCAAGTTGCACTTGCATCAAAAACATTTCTCAGATTGTTCACTGCATATTTTACCTGTCGGAAAAATTTAAATATACTCAATCCAGTACTTTCACACTCTTCGACTGTATTTCAGATAGTTTCCAGCAGCCAAAGAAAATGTTCCAGAGATTAGATTTATGATAATCCACGTACTAAGCTTCAATTATTGATTGTCCAACTAAGACCTGACTCCCAGAGACTCGAGACATGATTTAAAAAATCTTCAGACTCGCTTCGAACACATATCCATACTCAACACTTAACTTGAACTCTAACTACCTCAACTCAAGACTCCACTTCCAGTGACACATCAAACAAGAACCACCAACTCAATCTTCAACATTTCCTTCACACTCCATACTGTGTCCTGACTTTAATACTCTGTCAGACAGATTACATTTCACTTCAGTAATTCCCTCAGCAACAGCCAGTCGGAATTCTGCATCGACACAGAGCCATAAATCATTCCTATTTCAGTAATTAAAAAGTGCTGTTGTAATTAAAATGAAATGGACTGTTAACAGAAAGCCTAAGGCTTAGTCAATAATTTGTCTTTACTTTGTGACTTTCTTTTACAACATCTACAAACAAATAATGGCACTGCATTAAAAGAGTGGCCTGATTTTTACTTTTTTTTATTATTATTATTTACTATTTTTATCAACAAAACATTTATATTGCAGTTGTTGTGACACCTCCAGATGATTCCTATCACAGGATTACAGTATAAAAGCTGGATGCACTTCCTGACACAACCCTGCCATTTCACCTAGACACTGAACCAACACAAGGAGTGCAGTGACTAGTACAACCCCAGTGACCAGACAGTAGATGAGGGAGAAAAAATACAAGGAAATAACTGGCAGTGTCCTTAGGAGAGGCTTGAACCTAAGACCCCATGGCTCTGGAGCCCTGCAACAGCAGTAACAAAAAAAAAAAAAAAAACTGCCTCATAACTTAAAAAAAGAACCTAAAGAACATGACAAACTGCTCCTTTAAGAGACCTATGTAACATTTATAGTCAGTTTGATTTATTACATAGAATACATCAGACTAACCCTACACACTGAATTTATAAACATCACTTCCTGCCCTAACTGCTTTTGGAAAGGGTTGTGAAAAAATCTGAGGATGTTTCTTTGACCTATGTTGTCATTTCACACACGTTATGCAGATATATCTAATCAAGTCACATGCGACACGTCAAAATTAAAGCCTCTGACAAAAATAATAAAGGCAGCAGCTCAATGGAGATTATTGTGTAAAAAGGTGCTTGACTACAGCACAACCCTCAAAAATCACTCCGAAAAATCATTAAAACTGCTGCACTGCTGGGGAAGGTTTCATTCTGTTGCTCAACACATATTTTGGGGGATTTGGAGAGGGCTTTTAAAATGAAAACCTTTTTGTAGCACACTCGATAAAATGTTCTGCTGAATGGTTGTGTAATTTGAAAGGAAAAAAAAAAACAAAGACAATAATGGCTAGACAGTCTCCCCCTCTCTCTCTCTATCTCTCTCTCTCTCTCTCACACACAGAGTAACTGATAGCTGGAAGTAAATATGTTGGCAGAAAGAAATGAAATTTCAGGCACTTATGTATTGAGTCTAAAACTAGAAAACAAGGACTTAACACTCACTCCTACACAACTGTGTCCATCAGTAAATACACAGAAACTAAGATTAAAAGAAATATGCCTGAATTTCATTTCATCAAGATCTTCAACCAAAACACGGTGCTTCAGCTTTTGCACGCTTCTTTGGCACTCAGATACATCAGACATGGACTCAGGAACACAGAGATTTTATAAATGTTAAAATATTAAAAGTGATGAAAGCAAGGTTTGTCCTGTCCTAACCTACATCAAAAATGACACTGCCCACAATCTTCAACTGTAGTTTTATTCTCTCCCATGAAACACAAAAGTCTGTACTCTCTCTGTGTGTGTGTGTGTGTGAGACAGCTGGTCTACTGGGATCGAGGAGTCTGACAGCACAACACAGCTCATTCTGAATCACACACATACACACACACACACGATAACATACTCTGTGGAATACAGATGAGACACAAGCTTTAGTGGAGGTGTCGCTCGTTAATGCAAAGCTAATCACCGTACTAATGAATTCAGCTCCTCGTTGAATGATTTGCATTAATGAATTTTTAAAACGCAAGGTGTTATTAAAATAAGCCTCATGTCAGAAATGACGACAAAAAACATAAATGGCAGCACACAGTCACAGAGGAAAACACATTAACTATGCCAGGACTTAAGCCTCACACTCCACTTGGGACTGCACACCGACTTCCTTTCTCTGTGTGTCCTAGTGATTCAGTATTTAACACAGAATGATTCAGAATGCTTTCAGTTTGGTCAGAACCAAAACAGCAGGTGTGAAAATTGGCTCTGACCACAGTCTGGAACACAGGACAAAATGTGGTCTGACCAAAAGTAGTGGTCTCAGTCATTTTATAAATGTTTTAACATTTGAAGTTGTAGACATAAAGAAAATTAACATCTCTCTCCAGTCTCACCCTTCACCTGTCTCAGCTTTCATACTGTTACTGTAGTTGAGAAAAATAAAAGCTAAAATTTAAACAACTGGAAATGTCTCCAAATTCAGAAGAGCGCTAACTGTATGAAAGTAAACAAAGAGCGAAAGTGCTACAAATCTAAACAGCTCGAGTTACACATGAGTTTCTGTGGGAATTCAATCAGTGAATAAACACTTACAGACAATTTACACTTCGGACACATACAAACAATTTATTATTTTTCTTCAAACGCAACCTTACACCTTAAAATATGTGGAGCTTCTGAACATAAACAAACCAAAGAGAGCAGTGTTTCCCCACATTCACAGATGTCCCCTTAAAAACGGAATTGAAATTGCAAACAGGGACCTGTTAAATATGTAGGATAAGCACTGTTCATTCAGACACACACCCTTCTACAATCCATTCAGTGTTAAGTATGGGGAGATGCAGCCCATGTAGGTGATGATGATAGGATGTAGTAAGTCCTTTGGTCCATTTGCTAAATTGCAGTGTGAAACCAAAATATATTGGAGCAAATTTTTTACACAACAAAACAAACACCAACCTTGGTCCAGACATTCATGTGTTAAAATGCCCTCAGTGACTCAATTCAATTCAAACTGCAATTCGGTTTGGATATATTTTTTTAGTCATGGCTCATCTCAGATTCAATTTCTAGTCAATTCTGACTTGACTGCGAATCGTATGACTTGTGACCTAACTCAGACTCCAAATCTTACAATTCATGATTTCAGTGAAATTTATGTTCCAGTGGCTGCCCTAGTTTTATGGTTAGTATAGGAGGTCTGAGACTGGAAGTTTCCAGATTCAGTCCCCTCAACCATCCGGAAAATTGGGGGCTGGGGAGTGCAGGAACAGAGCTGTCTCCTCCTTCAACATTTATGGCTGAAGTGCTCTAAAGACCCAAATATTGTGGCCTGCTATTCCAGATGTCTGTGTGCTCGCTGCACAAGTGTGTGTGTGTGAGAGTGTGTGTGTGAGAGAGAGAGAGTCACAGCATATGGTTGGGGATACTTGGATTGCAAGAAACAGAAAAAAGTCAAACCAACTTTTAAAACTAAACTTTAGGAGACATGGATATAAATCCCGGCAAATTTCTTGGCAAAGGTCAAAGCAAGTCTCCTGAGCAGATTTTGCTTGTGTATGGACTAACCCTATTTCATCTTCCACTGAAGTAAACTGGGCAGCTGAAAAGAAAACACTGGACTTACTCCACGACTTTCATCTGTGGTGAATGAGAACCTTTCGGATGCTAAACTTGGGAATGTATCAGTGGGCATTACCATGCTCTGTGCCATGTGTCAGTTGTAATTCAGTTTAATTACCATCAAATTCTCATAGCAATATTCCTACATCTAAAGCCTTTTCAATTTAGGTTCCTTCAGGACAGTTTATAGAGCCCATTCTTCGTCTGGAGGTCTATGTGGGTCAAGTGTCCCGTCATAGCTGAGAATTCCCTCTAAACCAATTAAGGATTCTTCAAACTTCCTGTCATGCAGGATATCATTCACATAGGAACAGGGAACTGTAACACTGAACTGACCAATCAGAGCAGAGCATGCAATCAACCTGCCAATCATGCAGGTAGTATAATGCTTTGAAACATTCAGTGACTGCCGACTACAAACAGGGTAGATACACATACATCCCAATGACTGCATACTGCAGATGAGGCAGTTCCACACACATCCAAAGACTGCAGACTGAAAATAGGACAGTTAAGCAAACATCCAATGACTGGCAACTGCAGGTGGGGCAGTGACACATAAATCTAATAACTGCAGGCAGGGCAGTTAGGCATAAATCCAATGACTGCAGATTGCACTGAGGGCGGTTACACATAAATCCAATGACTGTAGACGGCAGATGGGTTAGTCACGCATATATCCAAGTAAGACTACTGCACAACTGGCAGTTATGGATACCTCCAACAGCTTTAGTTGGATACCTCCAACTACTCTAGATGGAGTAGTTATATGCCACGTGGTACCACCGATCAAGCCCCCTAGATTCCAAGGACCTCTAGAGGGACTCCTGTACTCTGCTGGGACAGACAAATGGCTTTCCATTTAATGAAATATGCCTCAAAACTTGTAGATCTCAATCTCAATAGACCACCATCATCTTGCCTGGGGTAGAATGTGAACCAGGTCTGTCACTGATGCTCTTTACACTCAGTGAACCCAGGTCACATCCCACCTGTAGCAAGCTGATGCCTGGTGCTCTCTTGCTTAAGGGCAAGGCTGCCCTGTTCATCCAAGTTGACCTTGGGTAGAGTTCCTCAGAATCCAAATGCTGGCTTTGCCTGTGAGAATTATAGCCACAAAGAGGTGGACTACCTCTTACAAAAGCCTTGGATTTTGGAACATCCAAAAAGCATATAATAAAGTTTGGAAGGGAGGTTTGTCTAGTGTATGCAGAACAGACACTCTGTAACCCACTGAAAGTGCACGTACCCCAAACTCTATATTTAGATCTACTCATCCATGTCAGAAGGTGTTAATCAATAACTTAAAGACTGAATCCCTGCTCTAAATACCGCATTAGTGCACATAAATAGCATTTCCTGATAGTGGACAACTTTGTGTAACCTACTTTACTCCACCATTATTCCTCCTACTATCTCCTATACGTCCGGATGATGTTAACGGATGGTGACTTCACTTTTCTACTCAACAGCCTCAAAGGCAGCCACAAGAAGAGAATTATCTAAAGAGGAATTAATGGAGGACATATATAACACAATCTCGTCAGGCCATGTTCCTTTAACAAATGAGCTTTATGCTAATGCAATCTGCTCGGCCATTTTTAACTGGACAAGGAGGAAGAGCATCACCAGTTCGTACAGAGAAAGACACAAAAAGTCTGATAATGTCATAACTGACTTGAAAAGATCTGATTGAATGGGTGCTGGGTCACTGGGGTCTGTCTGTACCTTATCTTCAATAGCTAAAATTTTAGGAAACCCCCTCATCCAACAATGTTTCTGAAATTATGCTAAGATTTCATTCAGAGAGATCATGTACAGGAGGTGGATGATTATTCCCTACTCCCTGAGCTTCTTAAAGTAACTGAATTCATACGTTATGAGTGTCTAAATACATTTAGTCATGTAAAAAAAAAAAAGGTTATGATAAACAGTAGCTCATTTCTTATCTGTTCTCTGTTCTCGTTGAATGAATTCTTATCTTGTTTTTCTGATAAATGAGTTGAAGTGGAGTCCTATCATTGTTCCAGGCCTTTAACCTTATAGAAACATCCAGATAATGTGATGTAAAGTTTGATCTAACAGGATAGCACAAGGACCTAAACCTTTTTTGAGGTAGCAGAGATATAAACACTGACATTTCTACATAGTCTAAAGCTATTGCTGTGATATTGCATCACATTCTGTTTGTATTACATACGTTTCCAATGTAATTATATCTCTTTTACATGGCATCGGTAATTACTTCCCTATTTAATTACATCATTATTGACAGATCCTACACTGCACCTACAAACTGATTCCATCTGGCATTTCAGGAGCTATATTTGTAAATTGGTTATTTTATTCCTATTACATAACACTATAACTACATCTGTATTTGGTGTAGATAATTTATTGGCAGATTGTAAAGACATCCATTATTTTGAGGTTAATTACTGACAAATTAAATTCTCTCTGACAGACTTACATTAATTCCTCATCTCTGTAGGTACAGTGTGTCATGTCCCAATCTAATGTCTGAAATCGAAGCTTAAATGAGAACCAGACAGAGAACCAGCTTTTGGATCAAAGCAAATACATCCAGCCTGCCATAGAGCTAGTCAAGCATCATAATACATTAGCAAACATCAAAATACACAACCCTAACAACACACCTCTGCAGTGTATCAACCGCACCCATGCAAAAAAAAAAAAAAAAAATAAATAAAAAAAAAAAAAAAAAAAGAAAAGCCTGAAGATCTTTGGAGTGAAGCTTCAAAGCAATGTTATGATGGAAAAGGCCAGTGGGGTCTTCCCTCACATCTTTCCTCTGATATGGAAAAGGTGATTGGATTCCAGATCCAGGATCTCAGTCAAACTGAATACAAATCATGTGCAACCACGGATTCCAAAAAGTAGGAATGAAAATTGAAAATGGTGTATGGACATGTTTAAAAATGGAACTGAAGAGGATCTGGTGGTGTTCCAGCATTAAATTAATGAATAAATTCATTCATTTTGCTGTAAGTAATTTCTAGGTTCTAGGGGTCTTGATTTTGGGCACTGGGTCCGTATCTGTGTGCTCCAGTTTAAAAAAACCTAAGGCTGGTTATGTGAGTGACTGGGTGAGTGTGTGATTCCTTGTGATGAAATATACCTTGATCAGAGTGTATTCCTGCTTTCTGCTCTGATTATTTTGTGGTCTCTGGACTCATTCTACACTGCATTTAATTTTATTAACACATTTTTACTGTATTATGTTTAAAAATTACTTCTACATATTTTATCAAATAATTTTGGCAGGATTAAACTGATTCATATAAAAAGGACAATAATTTGTATTTAAGAAAAAATATAATTAGTTTAAGACTTAAAAATGACAACAATTATTGAGAGGTGAATCACAAATCACTAAGTAACTTTTCCCCATTCGTCAATATCTTGATTCTAGTTCTGGTAAAAGTAAATGACATCAAAGCTGAGTGAGTCCAATTTAAATCTGACTAAAGAATCTCAGGCTCAAGTCTCTAACCTAACAACCCAGTGTCACACCAAAATATGGTAATACACAAAATCACCAACTTGGGCCAGCAGGTCAGTGTCACAATTTTGTGCCATTTATGTGTGATATGCACAAACAGCAATTAGCACAACACATAAGATACAGGGTTGGGTTTAAGACCATGGTTAGTGTTAGGGTTAAGGTGATGCCTAGTGTAAGGTTATTGGGTTTGGATATCACCAAAACTTAACTGAGCTATAGAAATATGAAAGGACTGAGTAGTGAAAGTAATTACTTCTGCCCAGATCATGATTCTCAACAAATTTCTAAATTAAAATGACCAAAATATGTAAGCTGTTGCTAAGTGTTATGTTACATTTGACATTTTAATCCCAATAGAGCTTTATTACATCTTACATTCAGTGCTAACAAAAACATGGACTCGCAGCTATGTATAAAAACACACTTAATATGTAAAAAAGTACATTATATGTAAAAATATGCAGGATCCAAAGAAGTAATCACATACTGTCAACCATGTAGGAGATCATTTCTGCTGAGAAACTGCTGCGGCTTCCTTTCCGAATGATATATATGGAAATATAAAATGATACATAAGCAAAACACGTCTGGCTGCATCATTCTGGCTGAGATTTAAGGTGGTCTAATAAGGATGTTGGGATTAAGTTCTTAACCCATAAATCCAAAGGGGGGAAAAACTGATACAAGAAGCAGAGAGTGATATTAGCTCCAGAGGACTTCTATTTTGGTAAATACAGAAAGCTCAGTGTACCACTGGCAGCAAGGTAATAACTGAGGTACTGACATAAACAACAAAGAGAATATAACCCCACCAGGTTCATGTCACTTGACAAATTTACACACTCTAGTCTTTAACACATGTCTACAGCAAGTGTCCTGACACTCTGAGAGACCCTAGATTTAAGCATATGGTATTGAAGCTAGAGATCTACGTACTTAAAAGCACATCATGACCTATCTTTATTTTGAAATTCAGTGGGTTTCACCATGCCAGAAGTATGATTTATCAGAAAAGCTCAATAATGTATATGTCAGAGGATGATATTTTAATTAGCCATTAAAATCAGGTGATATTGTATATATGTTATTAGTATTTTCATATATGAAGACGCATAAAGTTACAAGAAAAATAATTTTTGCATACTGACTTATGCACAGACTAAACAAATCAGAAATCTCTTCAAAAGTTTATGTGTGAGGCCTGGCTCTTGCACTAGAGATGCAAACAGAAAAGCTAAAACTCTGTTTTTTGTCATTGTCATTTCATACTGGTTTTTGTCTTTGCTTCAACTATTATACTGTAAAATGAAGTATTGTGTACAGAGGTATGAATGTGTTTGTCAAACTCAGCGGTCCTGGTGTAAAATCCCCTACTAAAGCTTAGAAAACATCTAATAAAGTGCATACTTTATGTGAGTCCTAACAAAATTTGAACATGGCTCACAACTGTATTCAAACTGCTAAATTAATCCAGTGGCCCCAGTATTGAAGCCATTCCACCTTAAATGGACAAAACAGAACACTTTTAAGTAAGCTGAATAAACTTTGAATAAAACTGTGAATATTTGAATAAATTAAAACATTGTCTTCTTTGTCATAGAAGCATTAATCCATTTATTGTCTATATTATCCAGTTCAGGGATGCATTGTATCCAGAGCCTACCTGGAATCACTTGGCACAAGAAGGGAGCACACCCTGGAGGGTGCACCGGGGTCATAGAAACATATTAGGTGTTATTAATATGCCCTAATCCTGACAATGTCTTCAATTTAATTGCCAATTATCAATTTTACAAACACTAAAACTTTTATACCTACAAATGTGCATATTTTTTCCATTTCCACATTCACTCATTCTGCCCTACATTCCCCTGTAACACAATATCACACTATAAAAACCACTTGTAAACAAACACATTGGTATGAAGCTTCTCAAGGACCTCTTAAAAGAAGGGATGTATTTTGAAATCTACTTACCCCTAGTTGAAATGCCAGAGGACACCTGTATGATGTACACTAAGCAGCCGATAACGGTCTGGCAAAATCAGTCTTGAATTGTCTTATTTCAGCTAATATCTCAATAAATCAATTTCCTCAATTTAATTTATACCTCTTCTCTCACCAGCTAGGACTACCCTCAACCACATTCAAAACCTCCAAACTATTAGGGTCGGCAGCACATGCTTCCTCCAGGATGTGAGAAGCCAACTCCTGCTGCTTTTCAAACCTCTGTTAGCACAACACTTGGAGGTGAACACTAACTGCTATGACATTTTTATGCCAGCTAACAAATAGCTAACTAGGCAACTGACAGCCTGTGCTGGCTAGCATCATGGCGGTGATGAGAGGACCAAGAATGCAGTCCTACTTATCCAGAGAAAGCAAGGTTAGTTTTACTTTCTAGAACTCCCGCCTTCAAAGAGCTGTGGCTTTATCCATCCACACAAATGTTGGTATCAAATCAGGATGTCTCACACCTTAATTTGCATAAAAGAACCTTCCTCGCTTATCATCATGAAGAGAATTGCATGTAATCTAAGCATTTTACTATGCTAATCTTCATAGCCTATACCAAAAATTTAATTCACACATTCCCCAGCAGCACAGGGAATGGGTTGAAACTGTTGCCAAAATATTGAGAGCAAGAGAAATGGAGTGGAGATTGTGATCCATGACTAACCTTACTCATGACCTGATCCATTATGCAAACAGCAGGTTTAATTTATTAAATTAGATTTAAAAGTAAAAAACAGCACAATTCTGATATTTAATTTTGCATAAAAAAGATATTTAATCCTTTAAAAAAAGTGTGTAAGTTGTGCCTGAGTTTGTGGGCTTTCCTGAGACATGACATCTAGTATGTATTGAAAATAACTCCGCCTCTGACCTTGATCTCTTTTTGCTTGCTGTCTGCATATTGAACTAAAGTCAGGGCCCCAACATGAAGCCCATACACCAGCTGGAACACACACTACCCATACCAAGCAGGTACAAGTCCTGGAAAGCAGCAAAGCATGAAATTAACGCTGTCAATGAGAAGCAAAGGCACTGGATTAAGAATCAGTGTATAAACGGATGTGAATTAGCCATCAGAGCTTTGCAGATTCTAATAACTAAGCACTGGAGTGGGTTTAGCTACAAAGGCAGGGTCTTTCAGGAACAGCATCTCTGTCAAGCAGCAGGTCATATTTCTGAAATCCAGAAAAAGCTTTTTAATTCTGTAAACACGATTTATATATTGAGTTAGAGCCATGTTTAAATGTATCCATTATGTAGGGTTCCATCACCTCTGTACTCAAGCTTTGAAGCAACTATGCATGAGCCTGAGATCACCACCCCCAATGCTAATGCAAGGCATATAAACCCCTCAGAACTGAGCTGAGATCTCAATTTTGCAATGATTTGGGACTCAGAACCACTTTCATTTACTGCCGTCACATCTTCACAGCAATGCTCCAACACCTAGCATTCCCAGCAAAGGGGGACAGAGACCCTATTAATGCTTTACACACCTATAGCCTACACACTTCATGGGATTCAGCATGGAGACATAAAGTTCATGTGCAGCAGCTGCAGAGTATCACATTCAGCAGAGGTCTTTAAATCCAGACCTTGGATACAGGATTTTAAAATGGTCAGCTGACTATAGCTGCAACTGCTAATGTTCCTGATAAGCCAAGTGTAGTGCTATTCCTTTCTGACATTTTAAAATCCCAACCTGGAAGCTGGAACAAGGTCTGGATTTGAAAACCTCTATTAGAAATGCTTAGCCACTTGGGCAGACCCTGTACTGGAAAAGGTGGGAACATCTTGGAAGGAGCAATGCAGCCTTCACCTTAGGTCAGGGAGTGTCGGCTAATCAAGTTTTGGGAAGTAATGCTGTACCACCTGATTAAACTCAGCTCGTATCCTGCCTCTGACTATGTCTGTTGACGGTGGTGTCCAGAAATCGTGCATTGAGGGTCTGGAGATTGTAAGGCATTTCCTTGCTTAAGGGCAAGGCCTCCCTGTCCCCGACCGCCCCCCCCCAAAAAAAAAAAAAACACACACACACACACACACACACACACACACACACACACACACACGCACATTACAAAAAGCAAACTGTTCGTTAAAAAGTTACTGATTTAAGCAATAAAAAAGCAAGAGAGACTGTTTGTCCATTTGGGAAATTATGTGTACTGTAAATACAACTGGAATCTAAATAAATACTCTGCTCATTAAATCTATTTACTGAACGAAAGGCTTAGTCAGAACCAGTGTAATGAATTTGTCTTTGCTTTTAGAGCGTTCCATTACAATCTGTCAAAGCAAAGGTCATTTCCATTACTCCCCTCGCCTCGGGAGACCTAGGCGTACATTTATTCCTGGTTGTATTCAACAGCAGTAATTAGTTAGCTTTAAAAAACTGTCCCTACTCCACTTGAGAAGATCAAATAAAGATGGATCCATCTACATAGATGTTCGCTTCAAATTAGAAAGAATCACACTACAATTTGCATATCAGAACCTTCCTTGCATATCATCACAAACAGAATAGCATGTATTCTAAACACTCTACTATGAAAATGGAGGCATTTTACTCCGATTACCTGCTTTAATGTACTCCCTTTGCCTGGCAAGTAGCTTCTGCT
This sequence comes from Hoplias malabaricus, assembly GCF_029633855.1. Taxonomy (NCBI): domain Eukaryota; kingdom Metazoa; phylum Chordata; class Actinopteri; order Characiformes; family Erythrinidae; genus Hoplias; species Hoplias malabaricus. Next base: position 54,417,062 of record NC_089800.1, read on the forward strand.
ACTGTTATTGTAAATAAGAATATGTTCTTAATGACTTTCATTCATTCATTCATTGTCTGAAATTGCTTATCCAATTCAGGGTCGCGGTGGGTCCAGAGCCTACCCGGAATCACTGGGCTCAAGGCGGGAACACACACTGGAGGGGGCACCAGTCCTTCTCAGGGTGACACATACACTCTCACATTCACTCACACACTCGCACCTTTTTGGAACACCTGAATTCAATAATTTGGGTGGGTGAGTGAATACTTTTGGCAAAATACTGTGTGTATGTTTAGAATATCTGTGCCACTTCTTTTACTTATAAACACATTTTGACAGCTTAAAATTTTAGAATGGTCAAAATAATTTTGCAAATATAAGGCAGCCCCACGGATCAGATTCAGAACATCTCTCTAACATGAATCAGTTCAAACAGATGCCCACTTGTTGTGGTTGGATCTAAATTTCACATTTCCTTGAAGCTGCCTCAGGTAAAATACTCTGCACTTCAATCCTGGACACGTTTGGAAGACTGGGGAAAATATTTCTGCAGATTTACAACCAAGCCACCCATGATGACTCCTGGGATTCAGTAGACGAATCTAAGTCCACCAAGTGAGACGCTGCATTAATATTCATCACGGATCGGAACAGCATCTCCAGCCTTTGGGGACCAGAATAACAGCTACATGGCACAAAATCCTGGCTGTTATTGGACTGTCAAATGTCCAGCAGCGACAATGACCACTCTCTGCGGAGCATCCAAGTGTAATTTTCTCTAGGATTCTGCTCCAGATGGCTCTTATTTGTGTTTGTATGTGTTTTTTTTTAAGGCAATTTCTCACAAATTTTCTTCATGTGGCCAATTACTACCAAACCATTTGGGAATAATTGAGAATCAATCTTGGATCCCACATATTGTTCAGTCCAGTTTCCATGAAACACAGGATTACAATGTGCTGAAATTTAATCAACAACCTCTAAAACTTCTGATGTCTAAACTCAAGGAGTTTGTACAATGTTAACTGGTGTAAAAAAGCTTCCTCTATTTATTAGCGACATTTAATTGTTGCTCCCATGTAAAACAAAGAAGCAAACTTCTACCAAACTACAATCCCCAGCATCAGCAATAGAAAAAATTATGTTAGAAGCGTTGGTCTTTCTAACTCAAGTTGTTACCCAATTTAATATCAACGCACCATCACAAAATTACAAAGTTAACAAGGTAACATCAAATCACCAAGATACTGCCATCAAATTAGCAAATTACCATAATACTACAGTCAAAAAACCAAGATACCTCCATCAAATTACCAAGTTACCAAGATACTACCTTCAAATTACCCAAATGGCATCTGCGATAAATTACCACTGTACCAAGATATTTACAATGGACACTACCCTTAAACATAAAACATTTAGGAAGATAATATTACCAAATTTCCAACTTACCAAGATGCCACCCTCAAGTTACCACAATACCAACATCAAAATTAAAGAAAAACCCTCCTTCAAGATATTAAGTGTATTACATTATTGGGGGCAGCCATGGCCTTGAGGTTAGAGAAACAAGCTTGAAGCCAGTTCAGTTATGGGGACCGGCAAGAAAAAAATCATTCAAGGCTGAAGTGCCCTTGAGCAAGTCACTAACCCCCAAACAGCTCCCTGGGCACAAAGGCAGCCCCCTGCTTTGGTTGTGTGTGTGTTCACTGCCCCTAGCCTTTGTGAAGAATTGCTCACTAGTGTGTGTTTGTGTGTTCACTACCATGGATGGGTCAAATGCCACAATTTCCCTAAGAAGCAGTTTCCCTAAGGGGATCAATAAAGTGTTTCTTCTTTTCTTAAAATTGTCTAGAACCTTACGTTCTCTATAGGACCATCTGAATTGTATAATTGTAAACGTATTCTGTTTTATATTGGTCTATATGTAGCACCTTTTTAAAAATATGGTTCTATACAGCCATCGAACAACTCTCTTTTGAAGCGAATGACCATTGTTTTTTACAGGCTGACTGGTCAGCTTGCTGTATAATGGATAAAAGGACGATAGATGAACAGTAGACAGAGGTACACTCAAGTGAAATGGACCTCACCCAAATCAGGAAACAGCTTTCATCTCCACATCCATCCTCTTCCTCCCAGCATCAGCACCAGCAGGGATTTATCCATCATTTTCTATCCAATCAGTGTCCAGAAATACTGCTGAGGCACTGACCAGAGAAAAACACAGTTCACTGTCAAAGACACTGAAGCATTAGTGAGACGGAGATACAGAGAATGTTAAAGGGAAGTATAATGAATGTCTAAAGACAAGTGGCATAAAAGCTAATATGCTAAGAATGTGTTTACATTAGACACTAATGTACTGTGTTTGTGAACAGAGAATTGTTAAAATAATAGGGCCTGAATAGTGAATCATTTAAAATTATTGGTATTTTGAGTGTTTTGAGGAAGAGCCTAAGTAAAGAATCATTTACAGATGTCTCCGCTCCGGGTGACTGTCTGTGAGGAGTGTGGTGTGTTCTCCCTTTGTCTGCGTGAGTTTCCTCCAGGTGACTCTCTGTGAGGAGTGTGGTGTGTTCTCCCTGTGTCTGCGTGGGTTTCATCCGGGTGACTGTCTGTGAGGAGTGTGGTGTGTTCTCCCTGTGTCTGCGTGGGTTTGCTCCGGGTGACTGTCTGTGAGGAGTGTGGTGTGTTCTCCCTGTGTCCGCATGGGTTTCCTCCGGGCGACTGTCTGTGAGGAGTGTGGTGTGTTCTCTCTGTGTCTGCGTGGGTTTCCTCCGGGTGACTGTCTGTGAGGAGTGTGGTGTGTTCTCTCTGTGTCTGCGTGGGTTTCCTCCGGGTGACTGTCTGTGAGGAGTGTGGTGTGTTCTCCCTGTGTCCGCATGGGTTTCCTCCGGGCGACTGTCTGTGAGGAGTGTGGTGTGTTCTCTCTGTGTCCGCGTGGGTTTCCTCCGGGTGACTGTGAGGAGTGTGGTGTTTTTTTCCCCCAGTGTCTGCGTGGGTTTCCTCTGACACTCCAAGAACACACGTTGGTAGGTGGATTGGTGACTCAAAGATGTGAGTGTGTGTCACCCTGTGAAGGATTGGCGCCCCTTCCAGGTGTGTTCCCACCTTGCGCCCAGTGATTCCGGGCAGGATCCAGAGCTACAGGGACCCTGAACTGGATAAGGGTTACAGACAATTATTGAATGAATTAATTAATTGAGAATGTGAGTAATTCACATCTTTTAATATAACTCTGACTTTGGGTCTGATTTTGTTTGAATCATTGGAGAATTTGTCAGAAATGTGAGTCATTTAATGTTCACTCTGATTTTGTGCAATTTAAAGTTGAATCTGAATATTGACTCATTTAAAGTTGACTTTGATTTTAAGTCATGCATTTTAGATGAGTCTGAGTTAATACAAATCTGTCTTTAGAGTGTTCTAAGACAGAGTCAGTCTCATGACTCATTTAGTTGTCACTTAAATGCGTTGTGAGTCATTCAAGGAATTAATTTAACGAGTCTGATTACTGAGCTGTTTCAGGATCTGTCTTAGTCAAAAAGTCATGTGAATCAATTGAAAATGAGTCTGAGAGTGATTTTAATGCAAGTCAGCATGTGAATTTTGAATTGATGCAAAATTAAGTTCAATTCTCTGAACAGAGGCCTTAGAGTCACAAACCCTGTGGTCAGAATGCCATTATGCACCAGATACTCCTTAAAGCTCTTCTGAAAATGTCCTGATCCCCCTCTAAAGCCGGAGAGTTTAATAATTGAGAAGCAGGACATAAATAAGGTCCACTTTACCAGAACACATCAACATGAAACCTAATTCAGCTCCACTGACACTCTCTCTCAGCTTCTGCACCGCTCCTAGATCAGATTTCTGAAGGACGTTCAGATGCTAGTCCACATCAATCAGACCTGATGCTTTACTGTAAGAGTCCCCAAAGGCTGTTTACAGCAAGAACAGCAGCAGCGTCCAACTTCAGACTGGAACAAATGTTATTATGTTTTGCCCACAGTGGAACAGGCGTGGGTGGAGAAGGAGAGGTGATGTCTGTGGCGTATATGCCATGTGTTTATTTAACTACAGATACAGTTGTAGATCTTGAAGGTCAACAGAAGCATATGGAGAACATGGTTTATTTACAGCACTTTCTCCATCAAGAACAGCACGGTTCCTCCTACAGAAGGTCAACCATGTCCCCAGCGTCCGGTCGTAAAGGCCACCACATGTAGGAGAGGAAAATAAGATTATCCAGGAGCGCTAATGGCACCCAGGTTTGTTTACTGTAAATATATGTAAATACACAGTGCCCTTGTGCTTTAATATCTTGAAATATACATAACGTACCTAGAAACTTCCACAAAAGATTGACCCATCCTTTGGAGCTCAACACACTTAGAAGAGAGCACTCACTGCCCAGGTCTGTAACCAAGTTGGCTAACATTGTGCTGAATGGCTTGTGCATGTGATATCTTCACATATTCACCCTGCCACTCACACCCGAGGACAGATTCACACATACACTCTGCCATTCACAAATGTGGATACATTCACACATTCATTCTGCCATTCACACACTCACACATTTGCCCTGCTACTCACACCTGAGGGCAGATTCACACATTCACTCTGCCATTCACACATGTGGATACATTCACACATTCACTCTGCCATTCACACACTCACACATTTGCCCTGCTACTCACACCTGAGGACAGATTCACACATTCACTCTGCCATTCACAAATGTGGACAGATTCACACATTCACTCTGCCATTCACACACTCACACCTGAGGACAGATTCACACATTCACCCTGCCATTCACACACTCACACATTTGCCCTGCCACTACACCAGATGACAGATTCAGGCATTCACTCTGCCATTCACAAACGTGGACAGATTCACACATTCACTCTGCCATTCACACACTCACACATTTGCCCTGCCACTCACACCCGATGACAGATTCAGGCATTCACCCAGTCACTCGCACGCTTACACCTGTGGACAGATTCACACATTCACCCCTTCACTCACACCTGAGGACAGATTCAGGCATTCACCCAGTCACTCACACATATTATTTGTACCCATTACCAAAGCCCTCCATTGTGTTCGTTCAGTTATCTCTGGAAAACTCTTATAATGGCTCTCTGATGGAGAGGCTCTGTTCCTGATAAATGAACAGCTCCAGCAGGTCCTCACTGAGCAAATGGTCCAGAGACGGGCCCTATCTTTAGCCGGGACTCTTACTGCGGCATCTCCGTGGCGATATATTTCCCAGCATGCTGAGGGGCCAGTCAAGTGGAACCTGATGGCCCTCCTCTCTGTGATTGCAGGGAAATCATTAGTCATCATAATCCCCCATAGCAGGACCCTTCAGGGCGGGGGCTGATGAGTGGAGTGTTTATGAGTGTGTAGGAGTGTGGATGAGGGTACTAGGACTAAGCGATATGGGACAAATACCAGAATTATTAAATACTTTATTAAATATATGAGTAAAATATGAGAAAAGTAAACATCACTCATTTTAACCAGCATAAGGCAAGAAACAATATTTACACAATCAAATATTCCACAAGCGTTTTAAAAGATGAGAAGTCAAGCTGCTTTGTCGACACTGCTGCATTTTACATGTGGGACAAAGCAAGACTCAGAGAATCTTTACTCCACAAACTGATCTCACAGCAGATGTTAGAGGTGGAGAGAAACAAATGAAATGAGAGAAGAGAGAGAACATCAGGTTCAAATCGGGAGCGACACATGTTCAGTCTGACACAGCTGATGTCACTGAGTCACTCGCTCATTCTCTCTTCTCTCTGTTCAAAACTGTATTCCTTCACCTTTTACGCTCATGTCTCTCTCCCTCTCCCTCTCTCACTCACTCGCCCCTGTACTTTTTAGTCTGCCACTCTTTCTCTCTCTTAAGGTGGAAAGCTGGCTGTGAACACTCATTGCATTCAGACACACACCTTTGATTCCACAGCTGCTTTGATTGTGAACCTGTCAACATTTCTCGTCTTTTCTCAACATAAAATTTACAGAACAAGTCGGATCAACTTTGCCGTCACACACATCTCTACCAACGGGAGCTGCAGAATATAATCTGGTGCAAAAAAAAATACATTTAAAAAAAAAAACAAAAAAAAAAAAAAAAAAAAACAGACACCCTTGGTCAGGCCAGGACAATCCTGTGGGTTTTATATGTTTGTGCCTGTAGAGGGTCCCCAAGGGCAGCCTGGAAAAAAAATATAAATTTGACACGTGATTCATGACATTTGCTTGAAGTACTGAATATAAAAGTTTGACCAACCAAAACTGGACAAAGTTGCCATCAAAGAGCTGCCATCAAAATCTCACTGCAATGTTCGGCCACCTTGCATAAAGCTGTCCAATCAGAATAGAAGTTCATTCTGCAGTGAAGTGGAACAACCCCCACATATTTCCCTCCATTTCAGACAAACTATTGGCCATGTCTGAGTACACAAAACTCTGGATGTAAAGAGCATCATATGCACTGCTGGGGAGGGCCCTGAGTGTGGTTCTCAAGTGAAGCTGTTTGACTTGAGAGTCCTCGGTGTACACCATCCTACTCAGAGGTTAAAGATCTATTTAGAAAACCTCCCCTATTCACCTGCACTCAGAAAACAGAGAAACATGGGGCCAGCACTTACTGAGAGGATGGGAAGGAGTTGATTGTGTCCGTGAGTGACACTTCACAGAGCAGTGGAACTGAGGGTGAACTCTCCACCTCCTTCACTCGATCACTTTGGGCTTCAGTGCAGCATCCAGATACAGTTAGACCAAAACCAAAATGACAACACAAAAGAGATCCTCCGATAGTTCAGCTACAGATGGGAGCTTAAAGCTATGCACTGGCATTTCTGTAGCAAACAATATGAACCAATGTCCAGTCTATCTACACGATCCAATAAATATACTTTATTATAACTTATTTCTATCCAAATATAGAATAGAAATAGAAAGCCTTTATTGTCATTATACACAGCATACACAGTATACATAGTACAATGAAATTGGAAGCTGCTCCTTAAAAAGTGCCCACAGTGCAATATTTAAACAGCAAAGTTAGAGCTATCTATAAAAAACTATAGAAACATATAAGTACCCTATAGACAAGTAGGACAGACAACCGGATGACACACTGTAGTGCAGTTAGTGCTGATTCCTGTTTAGCAACGTGATGGCTTTGGGAAAGAAACTGTCCCTGAGTCTGTTTGTTTTGATCGGTATGGACCTGTAGCGCCTACCAGAAGGCAACAGGTTAAGGAGGTGGAAGCCAGGATGGGTGTTATCCTTCAGAATGTTCCTGGCCCTACTGAGACAGCGAGAATTGTAGATGGAGTTTAATAACTGGAGTCAAATAACAATTCAAATAACCATTTATGAGTCAACTACTGTATATAAAATATATAGTTGACTGAAACTTAGTCACCAAAATTTCAGAACATTAACCGTGACATTTCAAATACCCACCAATTTATCAAATCACTTTAATATCAGCTGATCTTATCACACAACTGATATAACAGTCCAGCCCTAATTACTACATCTTTACAACCAAAAGCTGGATAAGTGTTGCGTGGCTTTGGCTGCCTGACCCTCCTCAAGTGACATTTGGGGTTTCTCCAGGAAGGACCCTGGAGGTTTTCTGAAGGTCTGGCAGGGGTGGTGATTTCCCTCTGTGATGTAGGTATGCACTCGAAAGGATCCAATGCTGTTACACAACCAGTGTAGTACTAGCATCCAGGTCCCAGGTTGTGGCACAAAAGGGGAAATGTCCATGTGTTTAATCCTGGGAAGTAAGACACTGGAAGCAGGAGAAGAAGCAAGTCTAAACTTGAACAAACACCAGGAAAATGCAAGGGGCTGTTCTAAGGTTCTTGTACGATTCCTCTTCCACAATGCAAGCTACTATGCAGTTTTCAAGAACACAAACACCAAAACAGTTAAATCTCGCAGATGTTGTTTTTGATTCACACCAAATAATGAGAAGGCTTAGGTTTGCCAGCATCAAAAAACACCTGAAAGTCTCATCATTCATTGCTCCAACATGAGTTTCCTATTGCAAGGTGATGTCTCAAGAACATTCTCTATAAACAGAAGCCATCTTTTGAGATCTTGCTTTTAAGAAACAGCTTTTGTCTTCATATCCTTCACTGCTAAACCAGCCAGCATGTGCCCAACAGGTTTTCACACTGAGAGTACAATGACAAGAATGCAGAACCAAATTGAGGTGGAACAGGTCCTAAAACTAGCCTCTAATGCAAACTGGCCAAACACTGGGCAGAGTGGAAATAGCTATTCACTTCACAATGCGTTGCTAATGCATTTGACATCAATTTCTTATCCAGCAAGGAATTACCTTAAAGTTTTGCACTACAGACCATTAAGGTAATTCCATTAGCTCTTTAATGCTCGGCATCCATCAACCTCCCCAAGCACGGCACACACTTTTCTTTACTCGCTGTTTACCTACAGGCTAATAAAAACGCTAATGGATTCATAAATCTGACTAAAACAAAAACACACAAAAGGCCCAAATAGCAACAAGCGCACCCTCAAAAATAAAGGACCTGATGGTTTTTGGCTTGGATTCAAGACCCTGGTTCTGACTGAAACTTTACTTTATTTACATTAAATGAAAAGACTCTACTGTTTAAATATGTTTAATTTGTTTGTTCCCACAACTACTGTTACTACTGCTGCTGTTACATCTACTGTCAAGATGACTACTTCTCCTATTAACAGTAATATTACTGCCACTACTGATGAAAGTACTGTTAACATTACTATTACATTTACCACCATGTCCACTACTAATGATAACATTAATACTACTTCTACACTACCACTGTTAACATTGCTGTTACAATTACTACTATTACTAGCACAAAAGATGTATATTATTCTACTAATGATAACAGTAGAACTTTTACTACTACTACTACAACTACTGCTAACATTAGCACTACTTCTGCACTTCTACTAGTAATGGTAAAATTACTACTACTATGATAATAGTTAGTGTTGTTAGGGTTAAAGGTGTTGTTAGGGTTGAAAATAGTGGTAGTGCTAGTTTAACAGTAGTTCTATTGTTAGCATTTCTACTACTAATATTACTCTTAGTGTTACATATCACAGATTCTTAAATAATCATTTAAGACAATTCTATTTGGTCTTGTTTTTCAATATATACTTTTTGTAGAAGTATTCTTTAGTTATTTTTATCTCACAAAGAAGTTTAATTTCAGTTTCAATGCCTTTCTTTTTCTAGCAACCTCTTCTAACATGGACATTACACAAATATGCATTTAGAGCAGGATATGCTTAAGAAATTCAGACTGCTATATCCAGTCAGAACCACCACAGTAACCATGACAACACACCTGTAGCCTTGCAATATTATGAAGAAAGACACAAAGATTCAAGAATCAAAGAGAGCAATTGGCACTTGCTTGACAACAAATGTCCTTCAAAATGATGTGGTCATTTACAGTAATGCCTCAGAAAAAAGACTTGGAATTATTCTGAGCAGAAATACAATCAAATAAATGCTGCATGAGAAACTGGCTCAGACCGTCTCTATCCTCATTTAATTTACCCCAGCCTTAGAAAGAGCGGGGAGGAAAGACGAATTGATATTCAAGGCAAGCTGGGCAAGAAACACCAATTCAGAGACACTTGAAAGGTTGGGGAAAAGATTTTAGGCGAGAGGAGAGACGTCCAAATACAAAGTGACAAATCAGACATTGATGGAATAAACAGCAGGAGCCTTTATCTGTTCATGTACAAGAAATTTTAAAGTAACTATAAAAATGTCAAATTCCATCACTCCACGATGAGGAGAAAACTAACTTTTTATTTAATTTGAACATATTTTCTTTGAAGTTGATTTGTGGTCCCTGAATGAACCAGATTATGCTCCAATGAAACAGTCTTGCACATGGGGGTCACCACAATTACAACAGGTTTAGTAGAGAACATCCAATGTATGGTAAATAAAAACCCTGGTCAACAAATGCTCTTCACAAAGAGACCGTGAACTAAGAGCTGCAAGGAGAGTACAAAGCAGGTCATTCCAAACTGGCAAGTCCTGGCAAGTATATATATATATAAAACACACACACACACGCACACACACACACACACACACACACACACACACACACTGGCCTACACTGAGCCAGATGGGAGATTTCCCTCAGCTCCAGACTCTATTTGTGCCTGGCACTTTCCCTGGCACCAGGATAGTAGCTCTTTGCCCAGGTTCTAGACCCTTGGCATGGTCTCCTGTAGCTGTCCAGTTTTTGTCCTGTGGATCAAAGAGGTGTCCAATCTCCCAGAGCTAATCTCACCTTTAGTAGAGCACTTGATCACATGTGCCAGTTCACCAGCTTGTAGTAGTGTAGGCCAAGAAACAGCTGGAAAACATACCATCCATAATAGAAGTGATGAAAAGCCTTGGTGCATCATGGGGCATTGCCCATGCAGCTCAAGTCTACTGTATGTGCTAGTATATATATATATATATGTATGTATAAATAAAAGAGAGAGAACTGTAATATTCAAATCACCTTATTTGATTTAGAATCATGTTTAATGTTTAATTTTAAATGATGAATTTGGTCTTGATTTTGAATTTGATTTTATATATATATTTTTTAAAACAGAGGCCTGTTTACCGCTGTGTTCTTCACCTCTTCTTTTAACAACAGGATTTCAGTGGCTCCATTACAGTGTTTTTGTTTCATAAAGCCCCAGTTGTTTTCAGTGGAGGAAAGGTCTGGATGAGTTTAGGTCCTGGACTCTTTTACTAAGGAGTCATGCTGTTGTAACCTGTGCAGAATGTAAACTGGCCTCATCTCATTGAAATAAACAAGGCCTTCCCTGAAAAAAACATTGTCTGGACAGCAGCGTGTTGCTCCAAACACTGTGTAAATTGTTAAGCATTAACAGTGCCTTCACAAATGTGAAAGTTACCCATGCCATGTGCAGTAATGCCATCACGGATACTCTCCTTTGAACTGTGTAACAAGCCAATGTCCCTCTCCTCTTTAGATTGGAGGACAATGCGTCCATGATTTCCAAAAAGAATTTTAATTTTTAAATTTGTCAAAAACAGAACATTTTCCACATGCCTTACTAATACTGTTTTTCGGCCTTGTCTCTTGCATATAAAGACCTGTATCCCTGTAAATTATGCATAATGCTTCCATCAGTAACTCAGTAATGTCTGGTGCCACATCTCAAAAAGTACAACTGCATAAACATTCATGAACTCCTGGTGGTATGGGTTCAATTTTGTTTCGGCCAAAAACACAATGTGTAGTATAAGAGGTCCCTGTTGTGTTGAAATACTAAAATATAAAATGTCTGAGTGAAGGTTTGAGCTCCACAGCGATATATACATGTTTATTATATGAAAGAAAGCTAGAGTTTTCCATTATGTTAGTGAAGACACTCTGGAATTATGTGAATAACTTTGGGAAATAAGGGTTTTTAATATTTTATAACTCACCCTAAACAATTGTTATGGTCCCTCCCTCCCTCATGGGACCTAGACTGATCCATTACTCTCAGGGAATGATCCAGTCCTGTTCCAGCTGCCTCCAGGATCCGCCCCTTGCCATTTAAACACAACTGCAGCTGTTCAGAGGCTCATTAAGACTGGTACACTGAACACTGCTTTGCAGAATGTAAAAAGTAATAAATCATATAAAGTTTATTCATTATTAATAATATTTAGCATGCTGATTATAATGAAATTATGGCTCTGCAGCTTTTGAACTAAATCCCCAGTGTAATTATCACTATCAGGTTAGTAGTCTGATTACACAATCCTATCCCACAGGACTTGCCTTAAGATGGTAATTCACCAACACAGATTTTATTATTCCAAAATTTATAACAGAATTCAATGCAGGTAAAAACAACTTTAGAGTGTCAAATGGGTGCATTCTAAGAAATCCTATGACCAAATTCTGGGTCTGAAACCTTTCACTTACTTCTGGAACCAGCAAACAATTTAAGCAAATGGCTATAAAAGACAGTCAGGGTCCAAAACAATGTTTTGAACCTGGTTGAAAGGCTCTGGGCACTCATTAAGGGGGGATTTGATGTAAAAAAAAATAATAGATGAAAATGTTGAGTAATTATCTGATGTGCGTCATTTCAATAGCCTCAACTGTGCCCCTCAGTGCGCATCTGTAAACACAGCTTGTGACTGAGTTTCACTTTAGAGAGAGAGACGGAGGCTGTGTTTTGGCAGACTACTGGAAGAGCCCATTTTGCTTTGATGGAACACACTTTGCCTCCATCAGCGCCAAAAACTGACAACCCTGTTCTGTGCAGAGCAGCTGTTCACTGAAAAGAGAAACACTGAAGCCAGTTTCAATTTAGATGGAGTTCTACAAATGCAGATCCACAACACCTCAGCTATGCTACAAGGAACGGGCAGGCACAGATGCTTTGTGACAATTTTAGTGTCAGGAGCTAAAAGATCTGGTTTTCTTTTCATAATTTGAAGACTCCAGTTCCCCTTTACAATGTGTTAAACCTGTATGATGAAGGGACCAATAGGAATGATCTGACAAAGCTGGGAAATGTGCACCGTGCTTGAGCTCCACGCCCTTCGACTGAAGTTGGTATCCCCTGTGTCCCGTGTTTGAGCTATGTGCCCTTTGCCTGAGCCCCTAGCTCCTTATAACAAATCCCTGTTTTTATTCTGATTGCAATAATATGGAATATTAATACTGTAAAAGAAAGAGGGGGAAAAATGTCTGTACTGATTCAAACTCAAAATAGTGATAGCTCTGCCATTTTTAAATATTCAGCTAGCAATAAGTAATAATTTACACATTTATTTTTTATTAATAAATTACTTACTGATTCATAAATATCAATGGAACTTTAATATCAGACAATTGTAAAATGATATATGGGTCATACCCTACTCTTCTAACTAAGTCATCTCTGGCACTTATTTCAGTATTATAGACTTATATTTTAGCTCAGGATTTTTCAAAAACATGTGTGATCTATCCACCCAGAACAATCTTAACACATTTCTTCAGTTTCCTGTTGAATATTTAAAAAGATCGGCCAATAATCCTGCCCCTCTGAGCGACAGTAATCCTCTGAATGTTATTAGAGTCAGGGAATGACTGGCAGCTTTTACAGTACAATTTTCACATTTACTTTCATCATTATTTTTATAAACGCTCCTATTTCTGTGCGTTAAATTATAAATAATGTCTGGGTAATGGACAGGTTTGTTTGCTCCCCTCTCTCTCTTTCTCTCTCGCCCAAAAGCTCCATCCCCCTGTCACTGTAATGGTGGGATAAGGGTTCCACAAGAAAAATATGGAATAAATATAAGTCATCATGACACACACTTTTGAGAAACACTGCAGTGATGTGCATGAAGCTCACGCTGCAGTTTCCAATATTCATCCAACTCCCACTCGCTCAGTGAAAAACATGCAGGAGACAGGGAGGTAGACATCCACTCTACTACAGGAGATATGTCCAAGGACTTCTGCTTCAGGCTGGAGATAGCGCAAGTCTGATACCATTTATATTTATAGGTATAGTTACTGCATTTTCTACCTCGTCTTGTTCCAGATGAAACTGAAGGAGACCTTAGGAATAAGCTGGGAGGTCAGTACCAAACCCAACACTAATACCTGATGTGGCTGTATGCAGTCAAATTCACACAGCAATAATTGTCCAGCCACAGCTTCATTATTAAATGCAGTTCATATTTTCCATCATGCAGTTTGCCACCACTGTGCTTTGTCAGTGTTTGATGGGAGTTCTGTTGATTATCACTTCCTGCCTGGACTGGTCTTGATGGAGGCACCTGACTGATGACTCTCAGAATGTATCTGGACAGTCTCAGCAGGACTCAGAGTGGATCTTTTTGTCTGGTCTCACCTGGACACGCCATGAAAGAAACCCCCTGCTCAGTTGGCAGATTGGAGAAGAGGGGGTTCTGCTTGGGTTTATGTTCTTGGACATTTCAATCTTCAGAACAGGAGGGTCTCCTTTGTGATGAGAATCTAGTAAATTAAGTATCTGGACAATATGTTATGTCTGGAAAATGCACAGTAAATTGTGTTTGATGGAAAATTTCAGGAAAGATTGTAGGGGCCAATGAATATATTGGTAAGATGAATAAACTGGACCTATTGCTATTGAAATTTCTACCAGCAACTAACAGGCCTCTAACAAATCTTCATAAGTAAATTTTAATTATAATGTGTCTTTTAGTTAGTCACTTATTAGCATGGTCATTGTGGGATACCACTGGTTTTCTTGCAACCGCCTGGACTCTTAAGCAAAGGGATACCATACCATACTATTGGGATTGCACTTTCAGGTCCTCCACTCTGCCTTATTCCACCAGGTTAGAGTTCCCCCTTGCAAGAAGTTCCTAGCTTTTGAGTTTCAGGTGCACCTCAGAATCTCTGTGGCTGGGTCAGTTTCATATGATGCAGAGCAGGGGTGCCCCCTGTGAATCATGAACATATACTGTCCGGTTGACACAAGCACACTAAACAAACACAGCCTGGAATACAGTGTCCGTAACCCAGATTGAGCAAGAGCTGAAAGTTTCTGCACAGTTGCATCAGCTCCTCCAGAGCCTCCAGACAGCAGTCAGTGACTCTGAACAGCTCACTTACTTGATTCAGCTCTAATATCTACTAACGGTTGATTATGTTCACAAACATCGGCCTCCAGTGCTAGTCCCTAGCTTGTGTAACGCTTGCACCATTCTGCAAGTCCACCAGTTTCAAAATAAGTCTTCATCATTGGAGTTCAGGTAAGAAGTTCAATCAATAATCTGGATATAGCTGACCACAGAAAACATCTATGAAGCTGTAGAAGTAGGACTAAGTTTCTGTTGTGTTAGAACAACATTGATCTTGGGTCATTATTAAAAACTTATCATTTTAGCTACTATACAACCAAAAGCATTTGGACTTCTGCTCATCAAATATTCCTTCTCAACCTGTTGACATTTATATACACTGACTAATCACTGGGTTAGAAACACCTTGCTACTCTCTTTGTCCATTTTATCAGCTGCACTGACCATACGTGTAGTACACCTCTTTCTCTGCATACACCCTTACCCCCATTTCCCCCGTTCTTTAGCGCTCAGGACCCCCACAGAGCAGGTGTGTTGTGGTGGTGGATCATTCTCAGCGCTGCAGTGACACTGATGTGGTGGTGGTGTGTTAGTGTGTGTTGTGCTGGTGCGAGTGGATCAGACACAGCAGTGCTGCTGGAGTTTTTAAACCCCTCAGTGTCACTGCGGGACTGAGAATAGTCCACCGACCAAAAACAGCGTCCTGTGTCCTACTGAATATTGCACTATTGTTCCATTATAAACACAGTAAAGAGATTTAAAATGAGTGTTTTGGCTGATGTATGTACTTACTGTGTTTCAGTGTTAGATAAACTGTGATCACATTTTTAGAGTTCACAGTCTTTTAAAGTAATGGGTTTGCAGTTTTTCACAGGTTTTTTTTTTTTTTATACAGTGTAACATTTCTGTAGAATGTTAATTCCTGGCATCCACTGCTGGCTCAGATCACTCAGTTAAAGCTCTCTGAGTTCATCCGTATGTGTTTCTCTGTATCTCTGATGGAGCTGTGGTCATACTCAGTGAGTTTATTGTTCTGGGACTTCACAACATCTGCTGTACGTCAAGGTTTAATGAGCGGTTGGAAAAGCCAGTGGTTTTTAATCGAAATTATTTAAATTACACTGAGCTCTTTCTCTCTTGCTCTCTCTCGCTCTCATATGACTCCTCAGTAGAAGCAGCTCTTCATAAGCAATGAACGAGAAGTGTCCGAGTCACAGAGATTTTATAGTTATTACAGTCATTTTCCTGATCTGATGTAATTATGCTTTTAGTACACAATAATTACATAATCAGTCATTTCAAATTGCACACATTCACCCAGTCATTCTCACAGTCACACCCACGAACAAATTCACACACTCATTCTGTCACTCACACACTCACACGTCTGAGTGTAATACTGTGCCATCTGTCACTGTGACATGATGTTACGAGGAAAGCAAAAAGACAACGCAACAGTAAACCTAAGTGGGACACACATGCAGTTACTGGTGCAGATGTGAAGATGCACAGATGTGCAGATGTTCATTGCAGTGGCAGCACAGATGATTTTTACGGAAGGGAACATCTGAAGCCTTTCAGATCCTGAGCACGGCTAATCACATCCAATAAGACACTGCAGCACGCAAGGCTAGACGTACACACATAGTTTGTTGCTGAAATGAAATGCTGTAAAACACTGGAGCAGCTGAACATGACTGTAAGCTCACGCTGCCCAATGCCAAGAACCTTTTAGAGAAGCATACATACTCCTGCAGTGGGCTGCGGAACAGTGGATCTCTGTTTTGTGGAGAGATCCGACACTCTTGGGATGAGTTGGAATGCTAGAAGCAATCTTGTTTAAGGTCATGGCTGAATGCCTGAGACGCTCCTGAGAAAGTCCAAATCAAGTCTCAAGTCTTTTATTTTTGAGATTTTTTTGAGAAGTCTTTTTTACTTGAAATGCATGAATGCCAACTGGACTATACATAACACTGCATTGCTATGTCCAATGAGTTTAAAGCATGTACTGTATTGTCATTTATTATCATACACTACTGTACAAAAGTGTCCTTTTTTAAGATCACATTTAAAAGTCAATTTCAATGCAATATGTGAAACCCACAAAGAAATAATATAGATGATGATTACGCACAGTGTGGTGTGGCACCTCACGTGGCATGTCCACCGCATCAGGTGAGAAATGGGCTTATGAAAAGAAAGCAGCAGCTGCATATTCTGTGCGTCATGCTCCAGCTCCAAGTTCGACTGGAACAGTGGGAAAATCAAGGACAGTGCATCTGTGCTGGTGAACTTACTTGTGGGGAATTAGAAGCGATGGAAGTTAGACTGAACGCAGGTCAACAACAAACATGAATTAAATATATTAAGATAAAATAATAATAATAATTACATGAAATAAAGGTTGTTAGGATGTCCTGAATCTCAGTCACGAGTCATTTGAGGACAAGTCACATATTGAGCCTGAAGTCAGTCTGAAGCAACTTAAGTGTGACTAGAGTCTCAGACAAATTTCATCAAATCCTAACAGCCATGTTTCTGTAACTGCTAGTATTGTCCTGCCTACCAGACTTCAATACTTATTTCACATGACAGTGGACAGTGATTAGAGACTGTCCCACTTGCAGCAGAGGCACAGCCAATAGTCCAAAAAATATTTTATCGTCTATAATGCCTCACCTCAATAATCTCAGATTCCTTTCCCATGAGGTGACCTTTAATACCGGATGCTGAGGACAGGTCTGACCTTCTGTAGGAGGAATCATGCTGTAAATGCTGTAAATAATCAGTGGTTTCCATATGCTTCTGTTGACCTTCAGGATGCTGATGTACAAACGCATCTGTACTAATATAAACTCATGGTGTGCATGCCAGAGAGCACCTACTATTCTCCACCCACACCTGTTCCACTGCAGACAAAACCTAACAATATTGTGGGCAAAACATGAAATTAAACAGGTCCATGCCACAGTTGAAAGCCTTGAACAATCCTCATCTGTTTGGAAGGTCTCAGCAGGTCTGGGGCTGACCACTTCAATAATGGGAAGACATCAAAAATGACCAGCAAGAAGAATGGCCGTAATACCTGCCCTATAAGAGACCAAAGCTGTGCATGCTAATAATTAGCTGTTTTAACGATGGACAACGACCGATCGTTGCCAGGTTGATGGAAGATAAATGCCTTCCTCGAGATTGTTCTGGAGTAACCCAAGCTGTTACACACTCATATGCTACTTCACCCTGAGATTAATAACAGAATACATAATGCCACTGTGAAGAGTTTGAATGCCTTAATATAGAATGTATATGCAGCAAGCTGATACACCTCTTAAAACACCACTTAAAAATGCCCCCTGCTGGATTTTAAAGGTCAGCATCTGATGCCGTATCATTTTCTGCTCTATACACAACCTGAAAAAAGACAGGAACGTAGCTTAGCATAGTGTGAAAATGTCTGCAGTATGTTTTTAAAGTATCTTTAAAAAAGTAATTAAAATATGTACACGCATGCAATTCTTGTTGATGGTATCAGCTAATATATAGATTTTTTAATTGTTTGGTAGGTTTGCCACTTAATAATATGCAAATTATAAATAGAAGCCAGATCTATAAGCTTGGTCATACTGCCACCTCCTTGCCATTGTCTTGACTGAAGCACATGTCGCTGCAGAACATGTTTCTGTTTAGTTTAGCATTTATGTATTCCAATGGGCATTAAAACTCCCCATAACACAAGAGACAAAGTAACTGTATGACTGATCAGACCCTTTCCTACAAATGTGCACCTTCAGGAAGCACTGACCAACAGAGAGATGCTCTGACCCTGAGATCAAAATACTTTTTACCAATTGTAGGCTAGAAATGTTGATTATGGCATTTGATACTAACATCTCTCTCTCTCTCTCTCTCTCTCTCTCTCTCTCTCTCTCTCTCTCTCTCTCTCTCTCTCTCTCTCTCTCTCTCTCTCTCGTTTTCATTAAATGCTGGGTAAACACCAGTGATGGATAGTTGTGCGTAAATGAGTCTGCAGATGGAAGGAGCGATTTGCCAAAGTGCAAAGCTGAATAAATCTCTGCTCTGGAAGAGGACAGAGAGGACAGTGAAGGGTAAAAACAACATTTCCTCTCAAGGTCCATCGCCTGTTCGCATTTACAGATTTAATAAACTCCATGTTCAGTAAAGGACACAGGAAAGGGACACCTAAGAAGAGGCAGAAGGGGTGGACAAACAGTTTGGTATTACAGTTGGAATACCAATCAGAATTATTTCAGCAGAAAGTACGATCAAAAGAAGACTGAAGAAGCTGCTGGTTCCTCAGACCAAAGGACTGTCCACTGCCCCCTGAGCTCAGATTTCAGCCTCAATGTCTGGGTTCACATGAAATGCTTTGGAATTTGAGTGCCCCCTAGAGTAAATCTGGTATCGATTGTGGTTTTGTGGTTATTTTTGGTGTGTGGTAAACAGTTGTGTGGATGGTAAGAACATTTTAAATGTTTAAAAATGCATTACTCGATCTTGAGGTTCTTTACCCATTTAAACACATTAGCAAACATGGATCTTTAAGGAACCAAAAATGGTTCTTCTATGGCATCGCTCAAAGAATCTTTAGTAGCACCTTTAGGAGGCAGAACTTGGCAAGGGGTTTGGCTCTAACATGGATCCAAGTCTCTCCCTGAGTGAGGTACAAATGGAAACGTACAGAGCTTCTGTAATAGTTTTTATTCCGCCACATCAATATGAAACACAGTCCAAATGAATGGATCAGAGTGGACCAAAGTCACCTTCTTCTGCTTTCAGGCATCCTGAAAGCAGAGCCACTTCAGTCCTGACCATCCGTACGGCTCAGACAATAAAACACACAGCCAGGCTGTTCAGCCTGGACGTCAACAGATGAATCAAATTAAGGTTAAATTAAATTACTCCCTCTAAAGATTAAGACATAGGAAGATCAAAGCAAAAGAGCAAAGAGACCAATCACAACACTGCCATAACTCAATTCAGTATTATGGACAGGTGTCACCAAAAACACCTCTATGTACTTATTGGCACAATTAATTCATTTATTTGTCTTTTGTAGATTTTGATTCATCCTGATAAGGGCTATGGCAGGTCCACGATCACTGCTCATTAAGAGGCTGACATCACACAGGGTGGTGACCCTATAAGGAGGGTCCAAAAACGTCTGGACATGAGTCCCAGAGTCTGACAGTTCAAACACACACACACACAGAGAGAGAGAGAGAGAGAGAGAGAGAGAGAGAGAGAGAGAGAGGGGGGGCCTTGCTGGGTCACGGTCCTGTTTGTCAAACAGTCAGAGAAGAGCAGGGTGGAGAACACACAGCTCGGACACCCACCCTGCATTTTATTACATGGAAAGGCTGTGTAAAAGTCAGAGACCACTCCCATAATTATGGATCATCAGGAGGCATGTTGTCAGCTGGTGTGTTTAATAAGATTAGCTGAAGCAGGATCTGAGGACATGACTTGGGCTTTGGACTTATTCACCACATTGATCTTAATGTTTTGGGAATATATCATGAGTCATTAACTGTGAGGGCAAATAATGTGAAGGCATTATTTTACCTGCTGAAACACTGCTGTGAAAATCTGATAGCATTAGTTATGTCAGGTGCTGATGCTGGACGAAATGATCTGGGTTCCTGCTCATCCTGGGCTCCAGAGCGGCCCGGCTCTATTCCCCATTTAGTCAAATACCTGTCACAGTTCCTCTGCAGTGTTGTGGGGGTTATGCTTTGCATTGTTGGCCAACTATTGAAAGGTCATATGGTTTAATTCGCTCAGGGTTTGTGTTCACGTGACTCAGATTTACTCCGAATTAGTTAAATAAGAGGTTAATGGTCTACCATTAAAAATGACAATATTCATTTTACTCAACAATGTAAATATTAATACAATACATTCATGATTGATAATAAAACAAAAATCACCATTTTACATTGTCTAATTCAAAACTCACATATTTTGTATGCAATATTTCTCGTTCGGAATTTTCAAAATATGTTTTGTTGAATAAAATAACAATTGTCATTTCAAATACTACAAAAATGTTAAAATAAATTGACAAAAGAGGGGAAGAATGTTTGAATTTTTACGTACAGTTATATGTTATGTTTAAATGTTTATTGGTACAATTACTACAAACTGGATTCTAAAAATGTTGGGACACTAAACAAATTGTGAATAAAAACTGAATGCAATGATGTGGAGGTGGCAAATGTCAATATTTTATTCGTAATAGAACACAAATCACAGATCAAAAGTTTAATCTGAGTAAATGTAACATTTTAAAGGAAAAATATGTTGATTCAAAATTTCACAGTGTCAACAAATCCCAAAAAAGTTAGGACATGGCCATTTTTTACCACTGTGTGACATCCCCCCTTCTTCTTACAACACTCAACAGACGTCTGGGGACAGAGGAGACCAGTTTCTCAAGTTCAGAAATAGGAATGCTCTCCCATTCATGTCTAATACAGGCCTCTAACTGTTCAATCGTCTTGGGCCTTCTTTGTCGCACCTTCCTCTTTATGATGCGGCAAATGTTCTCTATAGGTGAAAGATCTGGACTGCAGGCTGGCCATTTCAGTCCCGGATCCTTCTCCTACGTAGCCATGATGTTGTGATTGCTGCAGAATGTGGTCTGGCATTATCTTGTTGAAAAATGCAGGGTCTTCCCTGAAAGAGATGACGTCTAGATGGGAGCATATGTTGTTCTAGAAACTGAACATAATTCTCTGCATTAATGGTGCCTTTCCCGACATGCAAGCTGCCCATGCCACAAGCACTCATGCAACCCCATACCATCAGTGATGCAGGCTTCTGAACGGAGTGTTGATAACAACTTGGGTTATCCTTGTACTCTCCGGTCCGGATGACATGGCGTCCCACTGTTCCATATAGAACTTCAAATCGTGACTCATCTGACCACAGAACAGTCTTCCATTTTGCCACACTCCATTTTAAAAGACCCCTGGCCCAGTGCAAACGTCTAAGCTTGTGGAGCTTGCTTAGAAATGGCTTCCTTTTTGCACTGTAGGGTTTCAGCTGGCAACGGTGGATTGTGTTCACTGACAATGCTTTCTAGAAGTACTCCTGAGCCCATTCTGTTATTTCCTTGACAGGGTCATTCCTGTTTGAGGTGCAGTGTCGTTTAAGGGCCCGGAGATCACGAGCATCCAGTAGAGTTTTACGGCCTTGACCCTTACGCACAGCAATTGTTCCAGATTCTCTGAATCTTTTGATGATGTTATGCACGGTTGATGATGATAACTTAAAAGTCTTTGCTATTTTACACTGGGTAACACCATTCTGGTATTGCTGCTCTATCTTTCTGCGCAACAATGGTGGAATTGGTGATCCTCTTACCATCTTGGCTTCAGAGAGACACTGACACTCTGAGAAGCCCTTTTTATACCCAATCATGTTGTCAATTGACCTAATTAGTGTTAATTGGTCTTCCAGCTGTTCGTTATATGCTCAATTTCCTTTTTCCAGCCACTTATTGCTACTTGTCCCAATTTTTTTGGGATTTGTTGACACTGTGAAATTTTGAATCAACATATTTTTCCTTTAAACTGTTACATTTACTCAGATTAAACTTTTGATCTGTCATCTATGTTCTATTACAAATAAAATATTGACATTTGCCATCTCCACATCATTGCATTCAGTTTTTATTCACAATTTGTTTAGTGTACCAACTTTTTTGGAATCCGGTTTGTATTTTAGTTTGTTCATAAATGCTTATTTTATGAGTTAAAGGTGGAATTTTAGTTGTTTACTGCTTTGTTCTCCACTCTGCTGACCCCTGGGAATGGTCTTAATGGGAACTGAAAGGACCAATCCCATCTAAAATAAGAAACACACACACACACACACACACACACACACACACACACACACACAGAGCCACAGAACTCTGCGGAAGAATACCTCCACTTTCACACAACAGAATGGCTGCACCGCAGGAAATCGACTGCCGACAGAGCCAAGGACACTGGGCCACACACACACACACACACACACACACACACACACTCATCTTCCTCGCATAAACAGTGATGGTGTTCACATTATGGTCTACTTCCACTTTATAGAATGAAGCCTCCCTACACATTAAAAACATTGTTTTTGTCTAGATAAACATGGAGCAGTGACAGATCCACCGTGTGGTCCACAATCTCACTCCCAAAGACCCTCAAATCCAGGGGAGGCTACATCAGGATTGAGAGATAAGACTAATACAGTGATTTCTGTTTGCTCCCCATTTGCTGATCCCTTAGACGGGATCACTTAAAGTGGAATGTTTCCAAATGCAGAAGACAGCTAAAAGCATTACTAACGTGCTAAAAATTAAACAGCTCAAGTTACACATGAGTTTCTGTGGGAATTCAAACAGTGAATAAACACTTACAGACAATTTACACTTCTTACTCACACACACCTCTCCACATTAAAATATACAGTTACTTCTTATACATACACACCGCTCCACCTTAAAAGATGCAGTCGCTTCTTACTCACACACACCGCTCCACTTTAAAACACTGAGCTTTGTAAACAAACCAAAGAGAAGCATTTCCCCACAATCATAGACATCCACTTTAATCTAACATGTCTTTTACAGCTTTGCAGAAGTACCTCATGTTGCTAATCATTTTGCATTTTTGTTAATCAATATTATACATGGAGAAGGGCTTGTGTGTGCATCTGTACTTTTTAAATATTCCAGCACATTTTAAAAAATTTGATATTAATGATAATTGTGATCATTTTAGCCACAATACTTCTTAAATACTTATTAAATGTGCCTACCATTTTGTGTCTAACTCGTACAGATGCAGAAACTAAAGGAATCAGGTGAAACAAAGGCTGACTTATATAGTGGACAACACAAGTGTTGTAGGTATACCTCTGGTCTCCTTGCACTACAGCAGAACCAGATCCAGACCACTGGACTCCTCCAGCGAAGGAAACCTCTACTCTGGAGGAACAGGGCAACCTTGCCCTTAAGCGAGGGGACACCTTGCACCCTGAAGAACTTGGCCACCAGCCAAACAAACCAGGTTCATGTCCTACCTCTGTTGAGTTGATAGTGACCTCTCAGTATTGCACACTGCACATTCATGATGCGAGGGGACCCCTCACTTAAGTTCAAAGCTGCCCTGTTCCTCCAGAGTTGAGATTCCATATGCTGGAAGAGTTTTGAAGTTCTGATGTTCTGAATTCCTTGTGGTCCCGAAGGCTGAATCTGTGGTAGGTGAAGCAGCCCAGTGGACCCCCAGTGACAGCAAGTGCATGTGATACACATTGCAAGAGGGGCATGTGTAATCTCCAAGGACCAGCAAGAATGGAAGGGGGCATTCTGGAGAAGGTGGGGTTACCATGCCCAATGCCAAGGGTTTCTGGCGGGGGGTGAAACATTCGGCATTGATGGAATTCCATTCAGTGCCTTAGGGGTGAGTTGGAGAAAAATCATTATCTGTCCTCAGTAATGTTCTCCTAGCTGCCATTAATTCTTCACATTTACTGTTACACAACAATGCAGGAGAGACTTTCATACAGACCAAAATCCCTAGCTGCTGCACTAATGCACATCTACAGAAACTCCACTACGCTCCACCTCCTTCACTAGTAACTATAGCAACCAGACACACATTCACCTCCTACTGTGGGGAAGACACCCTCTCTCTCTCTCTCTCTCAATTTCAGAGCTGGAGTCAGTGTCTCCAGTATTAAAATTAGTGATTAACATCTGCAGGTTCCTCTAAATACGTCCAGAATTGTGTGATTTTTTTGTGTTGCCTATTTTTTGCCTCATGGAAGGCCTTAAACATGTTTCAAATTTGCTGTGAGCATATATATATATATATACATCCATCCATTTTCCACCGCTTATCCGAGTCCGGGACGCGGGGAAAGCAGTCAAAGTAAAGAAAACCAAACCTCCCTCTCCCCAGCCACTGATTCCAGCTCTTCCGAGGGTATACTGAGGCATTCTCAGGCCAGTTGAGACATGTAGGCTCTCCAGCTTGTTCTTGGTCTTCCCCGGGGCCTCCTCCCCATTGGACATGCCCGGAACACCTCACCACACAGGCGTCCAGGAGGCATCCGGACCAGATGCCTGAACAACCTCAACTGGCTAATCTCGATGTGGAGGAGCAGCGGCTCCACTCCGAGTCTCTCCCAGATGTCAGAGCTCCTAACCCTGTCTCTAAGGGAGAGTCCAGACAGCCTGCGGACAAAAATTATTTCAGCCACTTGTACCCGCGATCTCATTCTTTCGGTCACTACTCAAAGCTTGTGACCATAGGTGAGGGCTGAGACGGTAAATCGAGAGATTTGGGGACTCTGGTATTAGCTCTGATATCGAGAGAGAGAGAGTCTTCCCCACAATAGGTTTTATATATATATATATATATACACACACACACACACACACACACACACACACAGGGGTTGGACAATGAAACTTAAACACCTGGTTTTAGACCACAATAATTTATTAGTATGGTGTAGGGCCACCTTTTGAGGCAAATACAGCATCAGTTCGTCTTGGGAATGACATACTCAAGTCCTGCACAGTGGTCAGAGGGATTTTAAGCCATTCTTATTCCAGGATAGTAGCCAGGTCGCTACGTGATGCTGGTGAAGGAAAACGTTTCCTGACTCGCTCTTCCAAAACACCCCAAAGTGGCTCAATAATATTTAGATCTGGTGACTGTGCAGGCCATGGGAGATGTTCAACTTCACTTTCATGTTCATCAAACCAATCTTTCACCAGTCTTGCTGTGTGTATTGGTGCATTGTCATCCTGATACATGGCACAACCTTCAGTATACAATGTTTGAACCATTGGATGCACATGGTCCTCCAGAATGGTTCGGTAGTCCTTGGGTCAGCACCCGAACATCCATACAGGTTCCTCTTGCGTCCACAGTTAATCCTGTTGGATGTGTTTCATCCTTCTTGGTGGTATGCTGACATTACCCTGGATACCGTGGCCCTTGATACATCACAAAGAGTTGCTGTCTTGGTCACAGGTGCGCCAGCAAGACATGCACCAACAATTTGTCCTCTTTTGAACTCTGGTATGTCACCCATAATGTTGTGTGCATTGCAATATTTTGAGCAAAACTGTGCTCTTACCCTCTGCTAATTGAACCTTCACACTCTGCTCTTACTGGTGCAATATGCAACTAACGAAGATTGGCCACCAGGCTAGTCCAATTTAGCCATGAATCCTCCCACACTAAAATGACAGGTGTTTCAGTTTCATTGTCCATTGTAAGTTCTGGATCTCTCCTGAGAATGCAGCTCTACTTCTTTATAGCCCTGTTTTTGAGGGGGGTGGGGTTACACCTTGCTGGCAAACCCTCCGCACTGGGCATGGAGACTTTATGCTCATGTGCAGCTCCTCCAGACTCCAGTTCTATTATATGACTATTAGTACTAGTGCTTTTTTATGAAGATAATACAATGAAATGGGCTTTGACATTAGATCAGACGCCGACACATTTCTCAGGAAAGATGATCAGTCGCCAGTACTTGCATAGTTTTTATTTTTTTTTTAAATAATTCCAATACAATAACAGATGGTGTCTGTACCTCTCTGTAGTTAGTCACAATGGAAGAGTGTTCCTGAATACACCATCCATAATGAGGATTATTTCCCAGCATTCCTCATTGTGTCTATTATTCCGCACTAATCCACGGAAGCATATTAACACAGCAACTTCACCAGCGTACCGTTCCTGTTCTGAAACCTAACCGTCACCTAATTCCATCAGGGCCTTGGGAAAATTTATAATGGGAACACTAACATGATTAGCTGAGAGAGAGAGAGAGAGAGAGAGAGAGAGAGAGAGAGAATGCTAATTAAAAACACAAAAGTACATCAGTGTTAATTACATCTCCAGCGTCATTCAAGACCCCCAGCACAGAAACTGAACACAGGTGGGTTCATTACCACTCCTTTATTTATTTATTTACCTTCAATTAAACTTCATATACATCTGTACATATCAGCCACAAGATTAAAACCACTGACTGGTGGCGTGAGCAACACTGTTTATCTGGTTATACTGCCCTCTGTTGATGGGGAGTGGAATATATCAGGCAGTGAGTGAACAGTCAATTCTTGAAGTTGATCTTGGATATACTCAGGTATATATATTAGAGACGTCACAATACCACAAATGTATAAGTTAGTACCAATACCACTACAATTCTATGATTCTCAATACCAATTCTGATACATGACAAAAAATAAACCAATTAAATAAATTAATGTCAACATTAATGCTTTAAGACTATTGTCATTTTCCAACAAAAAGTGCAATTTTTTTTTCTGTATTTAAATGACCTCAGCGTGAGAAAGGCAGCTAGTGAAAGAAATCTAAGCTTTGAAAACATGTTTATCATCTTGATTATTGTTTGCTGTGCTTGTGCCTTCCAAATAAAACCGTTTGAATCTCTCACGATTGAAGGGTCGTAGGGAACGCTGGGAGCTTATTTCATAGCTCTCAAATTTTAATTGTTATTTTAAGCTGTTGTACTTTTGTAAACCTTTTCCCAGTTCCCTTTAAACACACATGAAGATTACTAACGAATGGTTTGAAGGAAAGACTGGTAAGCGCTGGTTTGCTTTGTGTGTGAGTCACTCCTGGGCTCTTCAGGCTTCGTGATGCAGCGGTTCTGTTTGGTCATCGGACTCAACCTCTAAATATTTCCATACGTAGATGTTTTGCTTTTTTCCAGCCAATCGCAGCGGACCTGTTGCTTCTGCCGATTTCAGAATTTGGTATCGACTTGGTACAGAAGTATCGGCTCTGAAATATATATATATATATATTCCTGTATTTAATATTAATATGTATATTTGTGTAGTGCCCTCATGCTAACATGTTGAGCTCCATTGGTATTGTGTGAATCACCATTCAGGGAAAATGATAAAACAATGTTTTTTTTTTTTTTGTAAGAGTGGATAGAGTAACATTCACCAGTGTGGGGTCAGAACAAGCTCTGCCTCTGGCCTAATCTCCTCATGCTCCTGGGGGTCCTAATTGATGAAGTCCACATTTTCAGTGGATTAATAACTCCTATCACACTGACACACACCGGACCTCATAGAGCCTGCCACTTCACAAACACACACACAAACACACACACACACACACACACACCTAATGAACACCTTTATGTTGCAAGAGGGACACCAAGTGGCAGCCCCTGTAACATTATTATAACACACACACTTCTAAACTCACACACACACACACACACACATCTCAGGTAGACATACACCCATTGCCTCATACTGATTCACACACACACACACACACACACACACACACACCCTCGCTTACTCTTTTATATGCTCTCTGCTCCTGTAGCCTTCTGTCTGTGTGTTCTCTCTCTCTCCTTCTCTCCCTCCCTCTCTCTCTCTTACCCTCCCCCTCTTTCCTCTCTTTCTCTGATGGAGATGAATGGAGGTATATAGAGGCCCTTAAGGTGGCCAGAATTTTTTTCCGTTAAGAAATGAATGGTGGATATATATAACACAGTTGTGTTCTGTCTGAGACCCATTCATTTAACAAACGAGTTTTATGTTAATGTAATTAGAGAGAGAGAGAGAGAGAGAGAGAGAGAGAAATCCAGTGAAAAATATACATAAATTAAGAAAAATATATGTTAGAAACAGAGAGAATAAGAAATGTGCAGAGATAGAGAGAGCAGTGAGAGATAGAGACAGAGCACTGTGAGAGTAAAAGAGACAGAGAGCAGTGAGAGTGAGCGAGAGCATGTGAGTGTGTGAGAGAAACAGCAGTGAAAGAACGAGAGAGAGAGAGAGAGAGAGAGGTGAGGAAGGGAGAGAGAGAGAGAGAGTAGTGAGGGAAAGAGAGAGAGTGTGTGTGTGAGAGAGAGAGATAGAGAAACAGCAGTGAGAGAACGACAGATAGAGAGAGAGAGTAGTGTGTGTGTGTGTGAGAGAGAGAGAGAGAGATATGAGGGAGGGAGAGAGAGGGAGTAGTGAGGGAGGGAGAGCGAGAGATAGGGAGAGAGTAGTGAGGGAAAGAGAGAGAGAGAGAGAGAGTGTGTGTGTGTGAGAGAGAGAGAGCAGTGAGAGAGTGAGAGAGAGAGAAAGCAGTGAGAGAACGACAGAGAGAGAGAGAGAGTAGTGAGGGACAGAGAGAGAGAGAGAGAGAGAGAGAGAGAGAGAGAGAGAGAGTGTGTGTGTGTGAGAGAGAGCAGTGAGAGAGTGAGAGAGAGAGAAAGCAGTGAGAGAACGACAGAGAGAGAGAGAGAGAGAGTAGTGAGGAACAGAGAGAGAGAGAGAGAGAGAGAGAGATTTGACTGATTAATAAATAAAGAGTTGTTTGATTTGTCAGTTGACTGATTAACTGGTTGAGTGATTGATTTATTGATTGGCCACTGATTAAACAATTTATTAAATGAATGGAAAACTTAGTGACATTTGATTGGCTAAATCACGTACTTGATTATGGATTGATCTGACAACTGACATGATTTAAACGATTTTTAAATTGATCTATTTATTGACAAAATTATTCATTTATTCATAATGATTCACTGAGTCACTCGATTAATGATTCATGTGGGAGTGTTCTATAGTATTCTTCCACAGAACTCAGTGGGTTCATTGTGTGTGTGTGTGTGTGTGGATAATGCAGGACTGTGTGACCTATACTAGGAAGCACTGTTTGGATGTGTGTATAAATGTGTGATTATGTTATTATTCTGAGCCACTGCTGCAGTGTAAGGGAGACCCCTGCTGGACAGGAAGTACAGGTCAATGAAGAGACACACACACACTGAGAAAGGGGGGGGGCTGTGTGTGTGTGTGTGTGTGAGAGAGAGAGAGAGAGAGAGAGAGAGAGAGAGAGAGAGAGAGAGAGAGAGAGAGAGAGAGAGTGAGTGAGTGAGTGAGTGAGTGAGTGAGAGAGAGAGAGAGAGAGAGAGAGAGAGAGAGAGAGAGAGGGGGGGGTGGACTGTGTGTGTTGTGTGTGTGTGAGACAGAGAGAGAGATTGTGTGTGTGTGTGTGTGTGTGTGAGAGAGAGAGAGAGAGAGAGAGAGAGAGAGAGAGAGAGAGAGAGAGAGAGAGAGAGAGCGAGAGAGACTGTGTGTGTAAGAGAGAGAGAGAGAGAGAGAGTGTGTGTGAGAGAGAGAGAGGGAGAGAGAGTTGGCCTTGGATAAGATGGCCACTCTCTGTAGTAAATAATAAAGCATACTGAATTTGTATTTGAGTTAATTACCTTGAAATGGTTTAGTGAAGTTTATTCTCTTATTCTCTCTCTCTCTACACACATTTAATTATTGTTATTTTTTCTCCAATATCCTGTGTTAATTATACAAATGTTTATTACAAAGGTTTATCTTAGAGATGAAAGTTTGCCTGGCAGGAAGAGGTTTTGGTGAGACACCATGACATGCACGGCTGAGTGCTGCACCATTTCTGTATTATTATTATTATTATTATTAGTAGTCGTAGTAGTAGTGAAAGGTCCTTTTTTGTATTTTCTATCTGTAGTTACAAAATTATTCCTTGACACATTGATACATTAAAATGGCTTTACTGACAGGAAATGGAATCAGTTTAATAAATGAAGAGTTTTGAGGGAATGGCACTCTGTGACCTACGTGGGGCAGTATGGAGTGGGGAGTAGGGATTCAGGAGTTATTTTAGGTTTGGCCTTTTCCCCTAAGTTCTGTCTAAGAACATCCGCTCACACCATTTAATTTCCTTTCATTATACTGAGAATTTCCTCTGGATAAGAAGTCAGTCTAGATTAGAAGTCAGTCTGGACCAAAGAGCATTCTGGATACTTAATCAGTCTAGATTAGATGTCAGTCTGGACCAAAGAGCATTCTGGATACTTAATTAGTCTAGATTAGATGTCAGTCTGGACCAAAGAGCATTCTGGATACTTAATTAGTCTAGATTAGATGTCAGTCTGCAGCAGAAGTCAGTCTAGATAAGACATCTCTCTGGACCACATGTCAGTCTAGATTAGATGTCAGTCTGGGCCAGAGGTCAGTCTAGATTAGATGCCATTCTGGACCAGAGGTCAGTCTACATTAGAAGTTAGTCTGGGCCAAAGAGCATTCTGGGTAATAAATCAGCCTAGATTAGATGTCAGTCTAGATAAGACATACGTCTGGACCAGATGTCAGTCTAGATTAGAAGTCAGTCTGGACCAAAGAGCATTCTGGATACTTAATCAGTCTAGATTAGATGTCAGTCTGCAGCAGAGGTCAGTCTAGATTAGACGCCAGTCTGGGCCAATTAGCATTCTGGATATTTAATCAGTCTAGATTAGACGTCAGTCTGCACCAGAAGTCAATCTAGATAAGACATCCATCTGGACCAGATGTCAGTCTATATTAGAAGTCAGTCTGGACCAGAGGTCAGTCTAGATTAGACGCCAGTCTGGACCAGAGGTAAGTCTACATTAGAAGTTAGTCTGGGCCAAAGAGCATTCTGGGTAAGAAATCAGCCTAGATTAGATGTCAGTCTAGATAAGACATACGTCTGGACCAGATGTCAGTCTAGATTAGATTTCAGTCTGGACCAGAGGTCCGTCTAGATTAGATGCCAGTCTGGACCAAAAGTCAGTCTAGATTAGACACCAGTCTGGACCAGAGGTCAGACTATATTAGAAGTCAATCTGGACCAGAGGTCAATCTGGATAAGAAGTCAGTCTGGATAAGAAGTCAGTCTGGATCCGAGGTCAGTCTATATTAGAAGTCAGTCTGGACCAGAGGTCAGTCTGGATAAAAAGTCATTCTGGACCAGAAGTCAGTCTAGATTAGACATCAGACTGGACCAGAGGTCAGCCTATATTAGAAGACAGTCTGGACCAGAGGTCAGTCTATAGATTAGAAGTACTTCCCAACAAGAAGTCCATCTGAACGAGAAGATGAGAATGTCCACTGGAAACCAAAAATCAAATTCAATACAAATTCAGCAGAACTGCCCCAATGGGTCCTGGTCACCCTCTGCGTTTGGTCAGCTAGTATCTGTCCGCTAAAGGCATTCCAGTCTTCTATCGCAGAGCGGAACATCGGCAGGCTCCTAATTAGGACTGTAATGGCCCAAAAGCCTCTGAATCGCAACCCGAGGGCATCTGCTGTGGTCACTACTCTTAAATCACTGGCCAATGGGCTTCCAGAGAAGCAGGGACCCAGGAGAGATTGATGCCCACCAAAGTGAACCTGATTTAGACTCTGACTGGCCGCATGGTCTGTGAGGTCAAGTTTAATCACGTCAAAAGATTTGTGAACGTCAACATCTGAAATCAAAGGCGATGAAATTCTTAAGGTGGCTCTCCATTTTAGCTCTTAAGGTGGATCTCATAGTCAACACTTAAGCTGCACAAAGCTATGACAGAAACCTAAAAGTCAATCTCAAATTACACGTGAGGCAGATCTCCAAATAAAGCCTTAAATTCTTAAGGTGGATCTCAAAGCAATGTCTTAAGGGAGATTAACTATGCAGACCTTGAATGACGATGACTGAACCCTTAAAATTGAGTTCAAACTTAAAACTTAAGGTAGATATCCACAAACAGTTCTTCTAAAGGTGGATCTGTAACCGCACAGGATCATGACTGGATCCTTAAGATGGCTCTTCAACTAAAGTCCTAGCGTTAATTTTAAAATCCAACTCATGGCAGACAACTCTCAAGGTTGATCTCCAATGCTCCAATGTAGGGTTTAAGCTGGATCTACAATTTACTACTAATGTAAGTCCTCAGTTATTAATGTATATATTTGAAAACAATTCTCCAACTAAAACCTACATTCAGATCTTTATCTGAAACTCTTAATGTGGCTCTCCAACTAAAGTTTTAAAACATGTAAAACCGGAGACCCATCACTGACTGACCTCTTGAAGTGGATTTCCTATGAAGATCTTAAGGTGGATTCACAATCTGACTATTAAGATGGAAGTTCAAACTGAAATCAAGGCAGTTCTCCCACTGAATCTTTAAGGTGGATCTCCAGCTAAAATGTTAAGTCAGATCTTCAAGAGACAATTTGAAGCTGGATCTCCCACTGAGCTTTTAATGTGGATCTACAAGAAATGAGACCATGAATGCTCAGGCACTCCTTCACTTAAGGCAGTATTTGGAGTGCTCTGCCTGCTGTATGTTCCCATATGGCAAGCTCATCCAGTCAGAAACCTACAATTAGCACCTGCACAGCTGCTGACCATCACCGATGCTAAAGTTTAACATTGTCCCTGAACTGGCCATGCTCTCCATCACCCAGCGGTCAGCACGGGACCGGTAGTAAATGTAGCTCTGTCCAGCTTCCAGCTGTGCTGCAGACCGTAATACAGACAGACTCTCAGAGCCATGAAATGATTTAACATTTTAAAGCCATAACAATTAAGTGTTCAAGTTTTCACACCACACTCTAATAGTCTACAACGAACTCCGCAAGTTTCCAGCTGAGCAACGAGGGACCAGACCCAACTGAAATCCCCTCTCTCTCTTCTTCAACAATTCTATCTTTCGCCCTTTTTCTACTTTCACTCACTCACTCTTATCTCTTATCTTATCTTATCTCTTCTCCTCACTCTTTCTCCCTACAGCCCATACTTTCTATTCTTCATCTTCTCAATCCCTCATGCCCTTTTTTGCCTCTCACTGCCCACCCTTTAATCTCTTTATCTCTCTCTCATCCCTCACTCTCCCTCTTTTATTACATCCTCCCTCAATACCCTCTCTCACACTGTGCCTGTTCCTCTCACCCTGCCATTTCTCCTCCATCATCTCTTCCTCTCTGTCCCTCACTCCTCACTGTCAGGTTATTCATTCACTCCATCCACTCTTCCTCATGTGCTCTCCATTCTTCCTCACTCATTCCATCCCCTCACTCCTTCTCCTTCTCCTGTGAACCCTCTCCTGTCCCTTTTTATTTCTCTCTCTCACTCTCTACATCACTCTGAGGAAAGATGCAGCACTTGTCCATAAAATATATGCCCCCTCCAAAAAAACTGAGGCCAGCCCCCCAGCGCGCGCGCACACACACACACACACACACACAGTTCTTACCTTGAAAGCCGAAAAGTGCGAAGAGCGCGGGGATCCAGAGCGCGTGTATCCACAACAGACTCATGTCCTCTCGCCTTGAGACAAACAGCCAATCACCGGACGGCCTCGCGAGCCCCGCAAACAAACAAACAAACAAACAAGCAAACAAACAAACCCGCGTCGTCCCTCCGTTCCCGTCGCTCGCGCCTGTCCTACAGACCTCTCTGGCTCGCGCGTGAGGCAAACACAAAAGCGACAGCTCCGAGGGCGGATGGCTCGCGCTCCTCCGAGGCGACTGCAGCAGAGCTCTCTCTCTCTCTCTCTCTCTCTCTCTCTCTCTCTCTCTCTCTCTCTCTCTCTCTCTCTCTCACACACACACACACACACACACACACACACACACGAGGAAAATAGAAAAGCGCGAGGCTCTGTGGTAATGGAGTGTCTCATAATTTTCCGCGGCGTTTTGGCGCCACCTGCCAGCAGCTTTGAGCACAGAGCCAAAGAAATCATTCAGGCACACACATTGAAACAATACAAAAGCTATATATATATATATATATATATATATATATATATATATATATATATATATATATATATATATATAGTAGAATACACACACATATATACCATGCTATTATAAACTAAATAATGGCTCCGGCCTGATATGGATCACCAGCTGTGTCCAGCCATAGACACTGTACAATTAGAACCACTGTGAAACCAGCTGGTGTCCAGTAGGCACATCCAGAGTTGGCTAATTGCTGTGGTCCAGACACATGTGCACTCACTATTCGGACATTTCAGAGATCCAGAGGTCCTTTTATATTTGTGAGCGCTAATGAGTTGTTTGTATCATTCGGGGAAATGGAGAACCTCAGATGTCTTGTCAGAATCAGCTAGATTTTAATAAAGTGTCCAAGACTGTGATGATTAACTCAACTAAAAGCCTGTAGGGACAGTTCTGTGGACATTATACTGAAGACTTAAGGCTTCTGCATTGACTCAAAACAATCTATTCTGTAGCTAGGGCTGAACTTCAAATACATTATGTAAAATACAAAGTAGCAGCACATTGTATTGTATGGTGCTAATTGGAACAAAGCATAATTTACATGCAGTGCCTGAAAGAAAAAAATATGAAGCCTGCACTTTTTTCAAGCCTGGTTCCTGCTCATTTTAGGGAGTTATTGTTTTAGACCAAAACTGCTTGAATACATGCACAAAATAGGCTGCGAATTGGACACATGGGAGTAGAAGTCCTCTTCTCAGGAGTCAAAAGGAGTGGAATGTGTCACACAGAGGAGGACAAGTGTAAATTAGTGAATCGTTTACAGATTCTTCATAGCTGCGTTCCATCAAGGAGATGATTACTCTCAAACTCGGGCAAATTCAGCCAACTGCGGCATTATGGAGCTGCGTTTAACACCGCAGGCTCTCTTATCTCCCGCCGAAGTGTATGAGATCATATCTCAGCTGTTAGATCCTATCTCTAGATTAACAGCATCTCTTGACATCACAGAACCTCATTAGAGTCCACGGGAGTTCCAGCGTATTAATGGATATGGAAGGCAGTGGTTGATGACGTGTAAGAAATTCAAAGCTGAACTGACTCTATATGTTCAACAGACTATTCATGGCTAGGCGTGTGATCTCTGGGGGTAAAGACGGTTGTCCTCATGAAAGAGCTGGACGTAGAGATGTTAGTGGCATTTAGCTTTTACTTTCCCAGCTTGGTGGCACTGTATGGAAAGTGGAGACTTAGATTATTGGTGGAAGTTGGTGTTGGGGCAATACCCCACCCTCCACCCCTCGTTCATGTTTGCTCAACTCATCTCGTGCCCTCTAAACTCACCCTGGCTCCAGTGCAAATCCCTTTAGAAAACACATTGATTTAAACAGCTCTGTTATTAAAAGTGAGTGTGCATTTCTGACCAGTTTTTCAGGTATGTTCTGAAAATCCTGATGCTGTGAAATCTGCCAGGTTTCTCAGTGATTAACAGAATCAGTGGCAATGTGGAGTTATTGAAACGTACCTCTGTTCCCAGGGTATTCAACAAGCACGTGATTTAAACCCTGACCCAAGGGACAGAGGGACTATCTGCTGAAATCCCTCTCCTTGAATAGTTCCTTCTTTTATATTTAAAGACACGCGAATGTCGACTAAATCTCTCATTACAGGCCTAGGTAGGTCTTTTCTTCCCTTAAGTGCTGAAGCTGTGTAATTTTAGATCAGCACCAGGGCTTTCTCTTTAGCTCCAAGCTAAATTCAGTTTTTTTCAGCCGCTCTCTGCATAGCTCTCCTTTGATTTCCTTCCTGAAAGCGAGTTATTGTAGAGGAAGCCCCGCTAATCAATTATCCCGAAATTACCCAGGACTCTGAAGTCCTCAGCCCAGTCGGGTGTACGGTACTTTTGGAACGTTTCCAGAACTTAAATATGAAGGATGTTCTGACATTCTGGGCATTTGTGGTAATTAAAGCATGCTAATGTTTACATTGGAATATTTAGGGAGACTATAAAACGTCTTAAGGCTGTTTACAATAAAATAACAACGGGAAACTTGAAAAATAAAAAGTTCACAGTGCATATTTTCTTAGGACCCCACAGAGCAGGAATGATTTTGCCTGGTGTGTCATACTCAGTGCTGCAGTGACACTGAGCTGTTGGTGTGGTAATGTGTGTTGCACTGGTTTGAGTGCATCAGGCACAGCAGTGCTGCTCAAGTTTTTAAACTATGTCCACTCACTGTTCACTCTATTGAACACAATTACTGTGTTAGTTGGTTCGTCGTGTAGATGTAAATTCAGAGACAGTAGGTCATGAGGACTTTAGGTTCCAGGTAGGTTCTGGGCACACCTTGACCCTAATCAGGATGTTGTGAAGCCATTATATTTGGCAGAGTATATCTCAGTGGTGCCCTGTGAAGGACTGGCGCCCCCTCCAGGGTGTATTCCCGCCTTGCGCCCAATGATTCCAGGTAGACTCTGGACCCACTGCGACCCTGAACTGGATAAGCGGTTACAGATAATGAATGAATGAATGAATGAATATCTCAGTGGTGGCAATGCAGAGCAAACCTGCTCAATACCTCACACTACACTGAAACCTCCGTACATCTCCACAGTGATAAAATTGATGTTCATGAAGGTGGGAGGGTTGGGGACGTGTTAATGTTTGAACCGGGGCAGTCACACAGGGAAAGGCTGAGTTCTTGGCTGAAAAACATACAGCTCCTTGAGGCTTAAGGCTCAGGAAAACAATGGAGAAACGATGTCTTCTTAGAAGCAAGGGTAGCGACATGTTGTGAATAATTCAGCACCTTCACAAGGACATCAACTTCTCTGTATGCACAAATATTTAGTTTGTGTTCTGCCACGTCCCTCTTTGAAACCAGTTGGGGGCCTGGATCTGTAATTGCCGATATTTACAAAGTGGTTATGGCACAGCTGTGGGTCTGGAGAAGAGAAATCCACTCTGGTGACACACAGCAGGAACAAAACGTGCCCTCGGACTAGTGTTTAAAAATAATTCCTAGTGTGAAAACAGTCCTTGTTAACATTGTGTGCCATCATTAAGCAATTCAAGCGCAGGTAACACGGCTGTTGTTTGGTAGCAGGCACTAGTTCCCACCTGTTACCTACAGTCCCCTAGGCACATTTGGTGCTGCCAACCTGGAAGGGAGAATGTGTCATGATTCCTCTGAGTCGTATGATGTCAGCCAACCTATGTGCACTTGAAGGAGAACTCTAACTGCACTGTTGGCCAATACATGCTTGCTCTCACAACCAGTGGACAATCCAGTGTCCTTACTTGAATTTGTTTTTCCGCCTTAAATGCTGCAACATTTTGATGCTACACTCATTGACATATGCAAATGATTACACCTTTGATGGGATTAGACACAGGGTATTGCAACAAGAGGGTGTAAGAGATCTTCACCCCCTGTCTTAGAAAAGGCTCACAGAGGCTACCCTTAGGTAGTGTGTCTCTTGAGGAGAGATTATTTATGGCTAAACGTCTCTACAACACACTCTGAGACATATTGTCCAGCTGATAGGCTTTGAGAGGATGCATCATTGTATCAAAAGAAGCAGGGTGGTGGTTTCGATGAATTGCTTAATATCTAGGACATTCTGACCAAGAAGTTACAAGGTGTTGAGAGCGATCTTGTCATGAATGAGAAACCTGGACTTCTATAGACTGATGGCCTGATCACCAGATTTATTACCCATTGAGCACATATGGGACCAGCTGAAAAGCCAGCTTCTGCAACCTATGAATGTGCAAGATCTACAGGCCCAGCAGCAACACCTGTGGGCAAATATGGTGTAGGATATCATAAGGACCCAACCTTATCTCATCTTGTATCCAGACTAGAGGCAGCCCAACAGGGTACTAGAGCCTCCTTTCAATTGTACAGTTTCCTCCAAAAAAAATCATTTCACTGCATTATTAGAGTCTCTTACATATATCACCATTACTTTCAAACATTCACAAAGTTTCCAACAATTCCAACAATGCCTTATTGGTGCATTATTATAAGATGGCTGCCCCTGCTATTCCACCACCACAATACAGGCTGTGCAGACTTTCTAGGAACTGACTAATAAAACAATCAGCCACTGTGAAGAAGTTGCACATGAGTCATGATTTACTTTGCTCAATGCCAAGTGTGAGATAGAGTGGCATCTTTGGATCTGTGTTCTCTTTATGCAGTACTTTTGGGCTGATCTTCAGTGGCAGAACTAATCCTCCAACATCAGCTCCTGACCTCAATAATTCTCCATCAAGGCTGCCACCAAAATCTCTCAGCAATGTTCTATGCAGTGTAAGCCTTCCCAGAGGGTTAGGATTGCGACTGAGGCAGTTTTCCTGATGAGGCTTCTGTGTACTTGTCTGAGTACTGGATCAGTTTTGCACCTGACGTGTCTTTTTGAGAAAGGCAGAACATTTGCTCAGGGATTGGTCTTCGGTGTGATTACACTGTGTGGGTGGAAGACAGTACGTGTCCCTAGGACAAGGCGTTATAATACACTGTGATTGTATTGTTTTTCAGCCATATCTCAGCTGGGTATGAACCATAATGAATGGGTGGAGGAGAAAGAGAAAGAAGAGGAGGATAATAATAATACTAATTATGGTGATGGTGATAATGAGGGTTCTGTGAGAGATGCTGCCAAGAGAGGTTTTAAATCAATTGATGAAACACAATGGGAATCGTTTTAGGGTCAGATTCCTGGAGTTTAGATTTGGAAATTTGGATTTTTGAGTCTCAAAATACAGAGGTATGAAAACTGTATGACAGCTCCACTTCCACACTGTTTGAGACCCACCAAAACTTTTTAAAACCTTGGGAACAGTAAGGAATCACCTCAACCATCTTCAATGTCCTGCCTCCACCTGGACGATGCACCAGCAGCCAATCCACACCAGTCCCTCACTTCACACCAGCTATTAGGTAGAGAGGAGAGGACAGGACGTCACCTAGATGGTTTATTGAACATGGGGATCATCACAAGGCCAGAGAGAGTGACTTCAGGGGCAGATTTAGCCAGACATAGTGTTCCAGGAACTTCCACAGGGCCTTTATTAACCGCAGAGTGTAGGGAACTGGCCTGGATTACACAATTTATTCAGTACAGTGTCCCTGTCACTGCACCCAGACATTGGGATTCATACAGACCACAGGGACAGCTCCACAGGCCCCACCAACATCGCCTCCAACAGCCACCCAAGCCACACAAGTCTCCCATCCAAGTTTGGGGCCAGATCTGCTTAGCTTCAGTAGATCTGCACATTCTGATGTTTGGGTGCTGTGACAGCTGGATTGTTTAGCTTGAAGGGTGTAAATCTAAGCTTTGTCTCAGTTGTCTTGGGTGTAAATGTGTGTTGGGCCTTTGGGATGTGTCTTGAGTCAAAGGGGTGTTTCATTAAAATTTGTTAGGTCCAGTTAGAGTCAGGGTTCAGAACATTCTAATATTTAACTTACATTATGATCAGTGCCATTACATGTATATGTTGCTGAAGAGTGGGATTTTACCCATAAACAGGATGTATGCATATTGAGACTTCCCATCAGTTCTTATTTATAACATCACTGATTTTTCCATCCACAAGAATGTTGTCTTGAAAGTGTCCTAAATGTGATTTTATCTTGTCCTAGGGCTGTTTTTACTGTGAGGACTGGAGCCCGCCCTTGTAAGTGTCATTCAATCTTGTGGCAATGCTCATCATAATGCACAGATATGTTAGGCTGAATAGTGTCACGTGTCATATGTAGAATGTTAAATCTGTACCATAACAGAAAAGTTACTGCAATTAAAATACACACTCTGTTCAAGGTCTTATAGGTCCAGGTCTGGATAGGACAGCGTCTGGGTCAGAAGTCGGACCACAGTCTACCTACTTGTGACCCCTGCAGTCCAGGTTGAGAAATTAGTCCAAGTCCGGGTTGAGGCCTATACATTTAATGACTCATTTCAACACATTTTATTGCATGTAACCCTTTAGTCTTTACTCTGAGCCTAGCTTGTTGCTAACAGTACTCACATTCCTCAAGCAATACATTTTGTTGCTAATTTTGTAGTTTGGTTGTGAAGTGTTCAGTAAATGACCTTGTTTTCCATGTTGTTTATTATCCATGAGCTTTTCGAACACTGAGGTGACCTTTCATTGATGCCAAGAGTCATGGTGTAGTACCCATCCGGTCAATTTGTCATGTTCCAACCAGTGTTAAGACGTAGCTTGAGTGGTGAATTAAAGAAGCAAACCA
This sequence comes from Hoplias malabaricus, assembly GCF_029633855.1. Classification (NCBI taxonomy): domain Eukaryota; kingdom Metazoa; phylum Chordata; class Actinopteri; order Characiformes; family Erythrinidae; genus Hoplias; species Hoplias malabaricus. The sequence continues at coordinate 54,457,584 of NC_089800.1, forward strand.
CAGGCAGTAATGCCATGACTGATCAGCTGTGTTCAAAGGAAGCAGTGAATTGTGTGAATTAAGTACATTTGTTTGTTGCTTTGCCCTGAATCCTTGTATTTTGTCTATAACTTGCAGATGAATCAACATTCAATATTTGTCTGGCCCACATTTCCTCCTCCTCTGATCATAGTAAATGCATTTGGAGAATGCATTTGCTCATGAATCTCATTTGTTTACTCGTTTGTGAGTTACCCAGACATTGGAAGCCATTGATCTGAGGATCTGAAACCCTTTGTGTTTCATAAACCATATTAATGCTGTTATTAATTATGCAGTGAGTGGGCTCCTATATCTTTCTGCACTGAAATGATTCATTACTCTGATTGGAAGACATTGTGCAACTAAAAGTTGAACGCACTTTGAAGCTCAGCTCAAACTCGATACTCCACACCTGAAGGATGTGGTAAAAGACATGTAGAGTCTTACTCCTGGCTCCCAGCAATATTTACACAACACATTACATAAGGTTACATTCAAAAGAGGCTTCCCAGAGTCCAGACACGTCTCCTGTGTCCCAGTAATAGGCCTCACTAGACTGTCAAACACAACTGATCACGAATCAGCAGTCCAGCACTGACACTGAGGGGTTTAAAAACTCCAGCAGCACTGCTGTGTCTGATCCACTCGCACCAGCACAACACACACTAACACACCACCACCACGTCAGTGTCACTGCAGCGCTGAGAATGATCCACCACCACATCACACCTGCTCTGTGGGGGTCCTGAGTGCTGAAGAACAGGGGGGAAAGTGGGCTACAACATATGCAGAGCAACAGATGGACTACTGTCTGTAAATGTACAACTACAAAGTGCTCCAGTGTGTTCAGTGGAGCTGAGAGAATGGACAATTGGTGTAGAATATTAGAGTGTCATTACAACGGACATGTTTCTAATATTGTGGCTAGCTTAGCTGCTCTGTTTCCCATAGTTTTCTGTCCATCTTGAGGAGTGGACTAACAGACAGTGACACACTTCAGCAGAAATAAAAAGCACCTGCCACTCTGAGGCCTTTCTCCTGCGGTCATTTGTCCATCTCCCACACTGCACTGAATAAATGAATATAAAACTCAGGTGAATTCTGGTGTGTGTGTGTGTGTGTGTGTGTGTGTGTGTGTGTGTGTGTGTGTATGTGTGATATTCACATTCCAGGTTTAAATGCAGAAGAATTCCCATCACCAACACAGTTCCACCTTTAATACACAGCATTGCTGTGAGGATTTGATGGAAGCCACCATGAACTACAATTCACAGCTCTACTATTTCATAGCCCAGTGGATTATACTCCTCTGGCTGAAACTTGCCACTAATTAATCATGTGTAATTTGCATTAGAGCTGTTCACAGTTAGTGCAAATGGAACCAGACATCTGTTGAGGACCACACCCAATGCTTCTGTAATTCCTCCCCTATCCTTTTGTTTTCATGTGACGAACAATTTCACATCCCACCGCTGTCTTTTCATGTCCCACTCTTCCATGATTGCTTCCTCCAGATGAGTTACAGGGGTCTGGGGGTAGAGGTGGTCCAGAAAATCTGCCCAGAATTTCTCCACAACCTTCTGAGTGTTCAACTTCCCACATCTCAAGTTTAGATTTATGAATTGAATCCTGCAGAAATTGTGAAATTAAGAAATATTTGAAGGTATTTCTTTCAGAACACGTTAAATTTCCATCAAAGACAGGTTATCTTCAAGCTTTGGGCTGGTGAATGTCAGACATTTGAGTCCATCAAGAGGTCTTTCAGAAATGGAGAGGTAATGATGTCGGTGAGGAATATATCGACTGCAAAAAATTGTGTTAAAACATCTCCATGTTCTGCAGAAGTCCAGAAATGACTTGTTAAATCAGATGCAACCCTTCAGATGGAAGAATCATACTCTCACTCTGAAATGTTCTGAGGTAAGTGTCTCATTTCTCAAATATGAACTCCATCTTCTGAAAGAGGCTGAATGGGGGAAAATGTAATATACGTTCAGATCGAAACTTGATCTTGCCAGATATTTCAGCAGAATGAATTAACCACAGCCTCAGACACAGCTCAGAAACTAAATTACTGGGCTCTTGCAGTAGATGTAGGAGATGTACCTTTGTATTTTACTGAAAGTTGACATCCATTGCTTCAAGGCTCATGTGCTTTGATTTGATGTTGGAATTGTTTCAAATGAAAGCTAATGTTCAAAGGAGTCCAAAATCTTAAGCTAGTTGCAGGGTAAACATCCAAGCAAAAAATTATAGCTTTGAAACCTGATTTCCAGGACATTTGAGAGCTCTCCCTGCTCCCTAAAGACTTGATACAGCTCCTGTACTTACTGACCAGATATAACTGAGTTAACATGTGTGTGCTAGGGCAGAAAGAACATTGCATCCTGCACTGTCAGAAGTAAACCGTACTGTACTTGTACAATATTGTTCCTAAAGGTACAGCAGTGGTGTTATTTGTAAACGTTCATTGCACATTTCATCTTATTTTAGAAATGCTTTTGGTTCTCTAAAAATCCTCATGTTGTTTCCTTAGAATACCATTTTAAAAGCTGAGCATTAAGAACCTCAGGACTAAATATCTAACACCATCAATTGACCTTATTTTGTTTTGCATAGCTGAATGACATCTATACCACACAGCAATGTTCTGGTGTCTAAGGTAAATCCTTTATAAGGAATTAGCAAAGAGCACTGGAACTGTGTTCTTAAGAGAGAGCAAGCTCCATCCAGTGCCCTTGGGATGAGTTGGAGTGGTGTTCCTGACCTAGATCTAGTCAACCAACATCAGCAGCTAACTTCAGTGATGTTTGTATGGCTGAGTGCCATCAAATTCACATAACAAACATATTAAGTTCATTGTTAATATATTAAAGGTAGACTTCAGGAGTGTGGAGTTCTGCTGCATGAAGTTAAGGAATGGAATCTCTGGTCTGATCGGAAGTGGCACTGCTTTTATGCTCAATGTGTTGGTGGCATTATGGGGTCTTCTGGTCTAGGCATGATGTATGGCTCTGAGAGTGTTACTCAAAGGGGACTTAGAGGCATTAGGAGGGAGAGAGAGGGAGATAGAGGGAAAGAGAGAGAGAGGCATTTCAAGAGGCAGGTAATTTGTCATTTGGCCGTCCCAGTGCATTTGGAGGGGAACGGGAAGTTTTTCTCGTATCTATCACACATCTAAGGTCCGTCCCAAACCATATGATCTCCCAAGACGAGGACATTTTTAAAGCTTTATTTTTTATTCCAACAAAAACAAACCAAATCTTTATGGAGAAAATGACCTAGTAAACAGGCAAAAAAAAAAAAAGAAAAGAAAAGTCTATTTAGAAGACACCACAAAAGAATCAAAACACTCCAGAGGGCCATCACTATAAAGCAGGTCGGTTACTGAACCCAAACTTCCAAAAACAGTTTCCAGATTCTGCTACAGCTGTACACAAACGTCCAACCGCCTACTGAACACTTCTAGTGACCTACACTCGTGAACTCCCCTCCTGAACTCAACTATTTTAAGGTGTTTGTGCAGATCACCATAGGATTAGTATCTGCATGATCAATGCCCACTCTGGTCTAGAGCTGTCTAAAGCTGCTCAGCATTGCCCTGTAGAGCAATGCATGTGTTCTCTGGAGAGCCGATACTTTAGGACAAGTTGGAGTGCCAGAACTAATCCGCCAGCATCAGAACCTGATCACACTGAATGCCATCAGGTCCTCAATATCCCAACATCTATGCTATGAATGTATTCATGTTTTGAGAGAGAACAGAGCAACCACAGTGAAGATGAACAGGACAGGTCATCTGACCGAGGTCACTCAAACCTTTGCCCCTGTACCCATCTGAATTGAGTTAGATTAGGATCGAGCTCCTTGATGAATAACAACTTCATTTCCTCTACAAACAGCAAAACCCAAAAGGCTGTGACTCAAACTTGGACAGCTCCAGTAAAGCTATTCCACAAATAAAATGAAATAAACCCCTATCCACGGGTGGGAAAGAAAAGGGCAAAGGCTGTAATTGAGTTTTTGTGACGGACTTGCTGAGCGGGTGTGCTTTGAGCAGGGATTAGCCACTAGGACTCGAGAATGAAGCGTCCTTGTGTTGTTGTGCTCGGTACAAGAGGTCAGCCAAGAGTCAGCTTCTGCAAAGATTGGCTGTGCTCTGTCTGTCTGGCGCACTCTCTATCATCTGACCTGGCTGCTGTCCGGCGTTTATCTTCAGAACCTCTTGACTCTTTGAGGATTGAGTCTGGATTGTGTTCGCGCAAGAACTTCACAATTTCTACTTTTCTGGGAAGGCTTTACATCAGATTAATGTGAGGTTCTGATGGCTGCTACAGGAGCATTAATACTGACTGACGTTAGATGATTAGTTCTGGATCACAAGCAGGTCCACTCCAAATCATTAAATATGGGGATTGTTTTACACGTATCTAGCCTACGCTTGGTATTTAGCATTGTGACTTGCCCAAATGAGTCTGGATCAGACACAGCAGTGCTGCTAGAGTTTTGAAAACCCACAGTGACACTGAGAAGTATGCAGTGCAATGGGTGGACTAATTGTGTGATTGCAATACTAAAGAGTGACCTGTATGATCAGTGGAGTTTAGAGAGTGTCAATTCCAGGTGGTAACTGCTACTGAGCTTTGTCACTGATGTGTAGAACATTATCTCAAGGCAATGTACCAAAAGTCAAAAAACATCCAGAAATGAGAGGAGGAAGTTGCCCAGGGCAGATCTGAAGTCTTGTTGTGAGATGATTGACACATGGAAGCTGAAAGATTATGCATGCCTCCGCTTACAGTTTAACAGAGTGAGTCAATCATCATAAATTAAATCCAACATCCTTTGGAGGGTTGGGGACTAAATGGCTTCTTTATCACTGACAGACATCTGTCAGCAAGCCATAGATGTAGGATTTACATTTACATAGTAATAGAAACCTCTTGCTCAAGCACCTGAATGAGAGATTGACAAGTGAAAGGGGCTCCAACTTGAAAACCCTTTATTTTTCCTGTTAATTACAATTCTGTCAACAACATGAACTGGAGGAAGTGACGGAGATGGAATCAATTGCCCGTCTACATCGGAAAATATCCTGCTTCTGTGTCTTTGCAAAAATCTAAATGAGCTCAGCATCTGGACAAGTTTGGTTCATGAAAAGTAACAGAAGAGAAGATGTAGGAAGACACAGAGGAGGCAGGGGAGAAATGGGGTAGAAAGAAGTGATACATTATCAAGTCTTCTGGGGAAACTGAGACACACACACACACACACGCGCGTGCACACACACACACACACACACACACACACACACACACACACACACACACACAGAGTGGTGGGCAGCCAGCCACAGCATCCTTGCTTTAGAACACTTCAGCCATGGATTTTGAGGGACAATAATGTGCTGTTTCTTATCACACACCCCATTTTTTTTCATATGGCCTTTAAAATGACCCGGTGATGTTTCAGAGTCGAGCCCACCTCTCTTCTCTTTTGCCTGTTATGGCGATGGTGGCTCTCTACGTCCACAGATGCACCTTTAGTTCAGGGTAGTTCATGGCTGCCTGTATCTAACTTCCAGATATGAATACTCTGTTAAATATGGCATCTTCTGATTTAGCCATGTGGTGTGTATGTTGTTTATGTTCAAATTAGTGGTGTGAGTTCATTAAAAGGTTCACATTAATCACAATGACATTCTGTGATTAGTTATGATTAATCACAACTAAAATGTTAGTATTTCTTTGTTGTTTTAGATTAGATTAGATTCAACTTTATTGTCATTACACATGTACAAGTACAAGGCAACAAAATATAGTTTAGAATCTAACCAGAGTGCAGTAAACAGTAAGTGCAGAATGTACATGTATAGATGATATAGGCATGAATATGGACAAATATACATATGAATATATTATATATTAGATAATAAGAAATATAGTTTGGCGAGAAAGACATGGTGTGCAGATGGAGTAGATAAACGCTATAAACATGATATACAATGGATATATAAATACTATAAACATGATATACAGATAACTAATTTACAGGTTGGGTTACCAAAGAAGGGTTGGATATGTTTACATTAATTGAATGTGCAGAATATGTGTAACCCATTATAATATACAATTATGTACAGTGTAAAAATAGTATACAGAGAATGTAGTGCAGTCAATGACATGATTATGGATGAGTATGTGTTTTTGGTGGACAGAGTTCAGTAAGGAGACAGCTCTGGGGAAGAAGCTGTTCGTCAATCTACTTGTCCTGGTCCGGAGGTTCCTGAAGCACCTGCCAGAAGGCAAGTGGACAAACAAACTATGAGCAGGGTGTGATGAATCTTTAAGAATGCTGCGGGCTCGATGAAGACAACATTTCTTCTGTACATCCTCAACTGATGGAAGTGAGGTCCTTGTAATTTTCTGGGCTGTATGACTCACTGTAGTGACTTACGGTCAGCAACAGTGCAGTTCCCAAACCAGACAGTGATACAGCTGGACAGGATACCCTCAATCACACAGCGACAGAAGTTCACCAGAATGGTTGGAGACAGATGTTGTTTCTTTAGCATCCTCAGAAAAAAGAGGCACTGGTGAGCCTTATTGACCAGGCTGGAAGTGTTGGAGTTCCAGGACAGATCCTCTAATATGTGTGTTCCCAAGAACCTAAAGCTGGCGACACGTTCAACAGCCATCCCGCTGATATAGATGGGGCCGTGCATGCCACCTTTCTCCCTCCTGAAGTCTATGATAAGTTCCTTTGTTTTGTTGGTGTTAAGGAGCAGGTTATTGTCAGCACACCATGTGACCAGATATTCTACATCCTCTCTGTAGGCTGTCTCATCATTGTTGCTGATGAGGCCAATCACTGTGGTGTCGTCAGCAAACTTGATCATAGAGTTGATACATGAACAGTCTTGCAGTCATGAGTGAAGAGGGAGTAGAGAAATGGGCTTAGCACCTAGCAGTGGGGCACGCCAGTGTTGAGTGTGATGGTGGAGGAGTAGGTATGGCCTGACCTAACATGCTGAGGCCTGTTGGTCAAAAAGCTTTTAAGATTGAAGATGTCCATACAAACTCCAGTGAGCTTCTTTTCACATGCTTTGAGCACACGCCTGGGAACGCCATCTGGGCCAGCAGCCTTGTGTGCATTGATAATGCTCTGTGTATTGTAGACGTTAGTAGAGGTGAGTGTGAGGGGCTGAAGGACTGCAGAAGATCTGATATTGATATCTTTCTCCCTGTTGTCTTTGTTAAAACGAGCGTAAAAGTCATTTAGCTCATTCAGAAAGGAGACATCTGCAGTTATTGGAGTGGATTTGCTGGACTTTTACTCACTGATGGTTTGAATACCCTTCCACATGTGTCGGGGATCATAACTGGAGAAGTGGTGCTCTACTTAAGCTTGTAGCAGAGCCATCTTGATGCATCTCCTCAAATTTGCCCTGGATATGCTATAGGCCTGTGCGTCACCTGATTTGAAGGCGATATTGTGGGCCTTCAGCAGAAGACACACCTCCTTGTTCACCCATGGTTTCTGATTCGGGTAAGTGGTGATCAACTTCTGTGTGGTAACCCTGTCAATGTTGGTCTTGATATAGTCCAACACAGAGGAGGTGTATGTATCAATATCAATATCCATGTGAGAGCCACAAGTAGCCTGTGAAGCAAACATACTCCAGTCTGTGTGATGAAACCTGTCCTGAAGTACAGAGTCTGCCTCCGCTGGCCACACTTTGATAGCTTTTACTGATGGCTTCACACATTGGATTAGTGGAGAGTACTTGGGAATGAGAAACAAAGAAAGGTGGTCTGACTTCCCCAGTTGCGGGAGGGGGGTCAGGGTGTACGCTTCAGGGATATTTGTGTAGACATGATCCAGAGTTTTGTCTCTTGTATTGCAGGAGACATGCTGGTGAAATTTAGGAAGCGCTGTCTTTAAGTTAGAGTGATTAAAATCACCAGCGACTATAAAAGCAGCCTTCGGATGAGCAGTCTGTTGTTTGCTAATGGCTGTATAGAGTCCATTTATAGCCAGCTTGGCATTAGTATCCAGTGGGATGTGAACTGAGGTTATGATGATGGAAGTGAACTCCCTTGGCAGATAAAAAGGTCTGCACTTAATCTTGAGAGATTCAAGATTAACAGTGTCTCCCAACAGTGGTAAAGTTTGTGCACCAAGCTTTGTTAATATAAATGCACAGTCCGCCACCTCTGGTCTTACCGGTATCATCTGCTGTTCTATCTGCCTGGATTGTGTAGCATCCAGCTAGCTTGATAGCATTGTCGGGTACACTGCCATTTAGCCATGTTTCTGTAAATGTCATGATATTGCAGTCCATGAGTCTCTTACTATGATTGATGTGAAGTCGTATCTTGTCCATTTTTTTCAGCAAAGACCACACATTCGCTAGAATAATGCTGGGTAGCAAAAGCCGGTGTGGTGTTAGATTTAGCCTAGTTTTTATTCCTCCACGCTTCGCTCGCCTTTGTTTACGGTCTCAACGCCGCCTGCGATGACTTCCGCCCAGCTTGATAGAGTGTGTAGCCTCTGGTGTTCTGGAGATTTCCGCTGGGATGAGTCGAAGATTGGGGAACAAACTTTCAGAGTAACGTAAGCCAATGTCCAAAAGTTCCTGTCAGTTGTAGGATGTTAAAGAAAAGCTGTCCTGTACAAACAAACTCGAAATGAGAATGAAAATACTGCAAGAACGCAAAATCTGGTAAAGACACAAGGTCTCGCGATGTGCTCACACCGCCATCTTGCTTTTGTTTGGAAGGGAGATGAACCAACTAAATGTGTAAAGTGGTATGAACGACAAACTGCTTAAAGAAAACTATTCTTTTTAGTTTTTTATAACATTTCAGAGTATTTTTTGTGATATTTAAACTAGAATCATGAATCAGAATGTTAATTTGCTGAGTAAAAGTGTGTGTGTGAGAGAGAAAAAAAGAGTGAGTTATTGGGGGTTAATTATGAGATTCATCCATAATATAATTTAAAAATAATGTAATCTACCTCCTTAACTTCTTAAATGACGCTGTGTTCACATTATCACTAATATGTGACTAGACTCTGTAAAACAATTTATTGGAAGAAGTTTTAGTCAAATTTGGGAAAATATTTATTTTGCATTAAAAAACATTAACTCAAACATTTCCAGATGAATCATATACTTTAACAGGGTAACTTTGACAGCACTACGGTTAGGGTTAGGGTTTGTATATTTTTATAATATTTATGAACATCGCCACATAGGTCCTTTTTAAGGTGTATCATTACAGACAATATTTAATATCACTAAAGGAGCATGAAACAAAATTGATATTCTCTGGAGCATCTGCCCATGACCTTAAAGTCACCATGCTGAAAGAACCCGCCAGAGGGAAACAGAGCTGCCTCAAAATAGGGAACTTTGTTCTCTTGTGTGATGAAACTCTTTGGGATATGCTGGGGTGCCAGATATAATCTCCAACATCAGTACATCACCTCATCAATGCTCTCAATACTGCCATCAGTTCCTCACAGCAATGCTCCTCTAGACTAAGATCGTTTTCTGTATTTGAAACACTCACTCATGGATTACTACAGCTTTCAATAAAATATACTTTCATCCTCAGGATTTCAAAATGTTAATGACTGATCTCTGGATGGAGTTTTTTTCCAAAGCCCCACTTTGTGTTGTGGCCAAGGCCAGAGGAAACGTTGACAATGGTGTGACCCCAGAAGATCCTTGCCATTCTCCTAATTTCAATAATCACTCAGTTTTTCCACTGAAGCATCTGCTTTCCACTGGGATCGGGACGCTTTTTCCGGAAGATGCTGTAATTACTCACCAAAGAGACTCATTAACATCTTCCCGGCATTCCTCTTGTCGAATGACGGGGATAATTCAAGAAAATATTCTCACGTTTACAGTGACAAGTCTGGACGTGCAATGTGTGCTGGGGAATGTGTTATTAATGCTCCCATTCCAACCCTTATTTCTGTGGGACCAATTATTTTCCGCGTGTATAAGGCTAACGTTGTTAAAAATATTTCTGATGCCTTTAAGTGGCCGTCAGTACGATCTGGGCCTCTCGTCCCAAAGCTGGACATTTTTTGATGCACGCTGAGATTTGCTTTTGAAAGATCAATCCGCAGCTCTTGGTTCACAGCTGGCCGCCTTGGCGATTCTTGAGAAGGCTTTCTGTTGGGTGAGAGACATAGAGTGAGAGAGCAATATATAGAGAGAGAAAGAGTAATAGATTGCACTCTCCTCAACAGTACATTCAACTAAATTAATCACAGTGCCTCCACTGTATCTAGGGGGTTTTAAATAAGTGTAAAACCTCGAGGTACTGTGTTCTGAAGGGTAAGACACCCAGACAGAGGATCGTGATGTACCCATGCCGTGTTTTCCCTCCAAATTTGTCCACAGTGGAGCAGAGGGGGAGTCATTTGTGAAAGCTCTGGCTCTAATGAGCCCAGAGTCTAAGTACAATGTAGCCATGCAGGATGAATACCAATGCTCTCCTCCTTTGATATCAGATCAAGTGCTCTAGCGTTAGCATTAGCACTCTGTAAACTACCCACCATTGACACAGAGAGCCAGCAAGTGCACCGTGTTTGGGTTACTTAATCATTTCTTACTTTCTTGGGTTCTGACCAATGACATCAATCCAAGGACAGAATCCAAGGACATAATTCTGTTTTCAGGGACAGAATTGTATGTGGTCTACTTAGCAATGACAAGACTGTTAATTTTGCAAGACCAGGAGACATGTTAGTCATTAGTAACTTCCACTAACTTTGGGGTGATCTGGAATGCAGTTTATAATCCGAATCATACCGAAATCTATACCTTGCTTCACAAAATCTGTAGTGAATAAAGCCTTCCAACTCATTTCGGAAGTATTAGACGCCATTCTGTCAGACGCAAGAACAAAAGTCTACTGCTCCACAGTCCAGTGCTGCAGTACCTTTACATCCCTGGAGCACAATTTTTTTTTTTACATGGTGATTTTAGGGTCAATTTAGGGTTCTCATAAAAATCCAAATGTCTAGTCCATCTTCTCCGTTCAGTGTTGTCTATGTTAAAAAACCTGGACACTTCTGCACATAGGTTTTCATTACAAATAAGAACTGTGTAGTTATTTGCTCACTGACCTGACTGATCACCACCCATTAAACCTGAAGAGTCCCAGGTTTAATGTCATTGGAGGATGGAGGTGTGAATGGCTGAGGAAGAGTGGGGATAAAGACGTTATGGCGAGATTGTGAGGAGCTGACAGATGGCGTCTCAGACACTGTCCCTTTGCTCAGCAAAGTTGTTAAACATATGGTTTCTTTTACATTTCTTTAAAAACATCCGTCTTCTCTGTCTGAAATGTCTGGATTCTTGCTGACTAAAACCTTAAATATTATATTTAAATATTATAAAACATAGTTTCAGGCTCTCTAGTGGCCTTAATGACAGCATGATATGTAGCTGAAGTTTTGTGTGTGTATATGTGTGTGTGTGTTGGGTGTGTAATGACCACAGTTGAACAAAGCCAGACATTCCTAAATGTTTAATTTATAGTCAGAAATGATCATTTTGAACAACAGAACACCATGTCAATGTGGGTTGCATTTAACAATCCTCCGGTTAAAAGCAACATGGGTCAGCTCTGACTGCACAAAATTCTCCTCTAAATAAGCTCTGGCACTGACTCAGAAAAAACACAGTGTCCCCAACAGGAACAGTGGATTCTATAGGACATGGAGCACACAGAGATCTCTGATTCTGGTCTGATTTATTTCACTCTACGTCGACTGAATGTGCACACACCAGCACTCCTCTGTCTGCACCTTTAAACCAGTGGACAAATGCTAGGAGTGGGATAGCCACGACGGGGCTTGAGTAAGAAGGATACATTTGTGAGAGATAAAGGTGAATATAGCATTTGGAGTTACCTAATAATGTAGTTGTATGGTGTGGTTTTCCTTCAAAGTAAGAAAGGAAACACTTATAAATACATTTTTGACGTTAGCTTGCAGCGCTGTGTTAGTACCCTGGACAGTTAGTGTTCTTCGTCATGTGTCTTGAGCTCTAGTGATGTCATGAGTGTGGCTGTCTGAAAAGAAGAGATAGTGGACATTCATGTTTTGTAGGAGTCTTGTGCGTGCCCTCGGCATTCCAGGTTGGTAGCATCATGTGATGAGTGGGACTTATGGATGGAACTCAACCTGTACCTGTGGATTTCCTAGCAGCAATAATATCAAATATAGTGGTGTACTGCTGTGATCATCCAACATCTGGTTTGAAGCATTTTTTGCTGTGGCATGAAGTGTCTGCACAGTCAAAAATAAAAGGGCTTTTGCAAAAGGCCCTTAGATCTCCTTTCCTTCCTGCCTCTATCCCTCGCTCCCTGTAAGTCTTTCTGTTTGAAAGGCATAAATCTCCACTGGCTTGAAAAGAAGCCACGCTGGTGCCTTTCTCTTCGTGTTGATTAAAGACACACATGCGGAGAGAGGGAATCAGAGCTTTCATAGCAGCTCTGGCTTCTCTCTCAGATCGAAAGCAGCCGACACAATCACTCAATAACGAAGCGAGGCAGCGAGAGAAAAGCCATGGGTCAGCAGCGCGACTCCTGGCCTCCCTGGTGACCCTTATTAACTGCGCTTTAACAACATTCAGCGTTGGGCTCACTCTCGAGGTCCAATCTCATGCTCTGAGAAGCCGAAGAGAAAAACAGATCTGTGCACTTGTAACTCCAGTCCTTTGTGTGTCTTCTGACTGTGAACAGAGAGAATGTGAGCATGGTAAACTGGAAAAACTGAGGATCTACGGCGTGGACCTTCTTTTCAACAACAAGCCCAATTCTAAACAAGCTGGGAGAGGCGAATGAATGCAGAAAGACACTTTTGACCTGGATTTAAATGGACACAAGGGAAAGAGAAGATATTTCATGTTTAGCCTTCTCAAATGTGTTCTGAAATGAATGCCACCGTCAGGTTCGAGACAGGGGCAAAAGTGGTAGGGTTATGTTTTGAATAAAAACAGCTTCCAGGAAAGGCCTAGTTGTGAATGAAAGAGGGGTACATCAAGGGCCAACATAATGACGAAAATGAGTATGTTGATCCAGAAGGTTGAGAGATCAATGAAATTTGCAGCATAAACTTCTGGAATATGAGCAGAGGGGCTGGTTGGAGGAAACAAAACCCAGGCAGAAGCAATCGTTTTAACATGGGATTCAGACCATGGAGCCAATCCGCATAGAGAGCCATGAGGCCAAACCTCCTCACTCGATTCTGCCCTCATTTCCTGTCAGCACAGTCTCAGAGAGGGATGCCTGACAGGGATGCACTGCCAGATACTGTAGAAAGAGTTGTGAAGACCTCAGGAGAGAAGAAAGAAAGAAAAAAGAGACCTCTTCTCACAAGATTAAGGAAGAAACTTGTAAGGGTTAGTAACTTGCAACTTAAACGGGCAAGGTCCTGATTTGCAGAGATTTAGCTTAGACCCTGGATCATCTGGAATCTGTGATTGTGTATTACATCTTGTTAAAATGACAGATGATTGAAAATAATGGTAAACAATTGAGATCTAGCTTAGGTTCCAGGCTTTTTTTTTCTGGGATTCTGTATCCAATTCTTCATAGCTCCCCCTGCTGGTGACAGTTATATGTGCAGATGAAGATTTAAAAGCAGAACCTCTTTTGACATTATTAAACTGTCTGTATATGGAACATCACTGTCCATGTTTTCTGATGTTTTTTATCCCATGTTTGATATCAGACAGGGGAAAGGCCGTATATAAACTGGCCACTTTACTGGAACCCCCTCCATTTTAACTCCTACTTGCAGGTGCACAGCTAGAAATGGTCTTAGCCATCCTCAAGCCCTTTGTGGTAAGTCTTGTCTGGATATTTTTGGCTGGTGGCCCGCTCTTGAATCTGCAGTGGCAAACTGGACAGTGAATGTGCTGTTTGATTAATTGAAGGGTGTGTGTCATTCTCCAGCTCGATAATGTCAGCTGAATGTTAACATGACAATTAAATGTTTTACTGTGAATGCCAAACAGCACTCGGAAGACGAGGGTAGTGTGTATGTGTGTGTGTGTGTGTGTGTGCGCGTGTGTAGGTGTGTGTGTGTGTGTTAGAGGACGTGTGTGTGGGTGGTTTCTTATGGATGTGACTCAGCGCAGAGTGGACGTGTTTCAGCTCAGCTGCAGGTTTGATGTCAGTGATGTTCTTTTCTGCCTCACCTCCATCTGAACAACAGGAATATATTTGTCTAAATAAACACACTGTGTGCAAATATTTTAACATATGTTATTATTTTTTGTCTAAAAAACATACACTTGAAACCTTGAAATTTGGTTCTTTGACGAAGTGTAATGTAAATGCAGAGGAATAAACAGAAGTCGAATGAATGAAGACGCACAGCGACACTGATGTGATGCAGTGAACAGCCCTTCTTATAAAGCAGTTTGTTAAATGTGAGTGAGTGAGTGAGTGAGTGAGTTAAACTAAGTTAGCACTGCAGGTGGTGTCGCTGCCAAACAATTCCAGGGTCTCTGGTCCTGGATTGGATCCTGTCCACAAGTCTCTGACTGTGAGGGGTGTAGTGTGTTCTCCCTGTGTCTGTGTGGGTTTCCTCCAGGTGCTCCACTTTTCTCCCAAAGGCTAAACCTCATAGCACATGTTGGTATGTGGAGTGACTGTGTGAAGGTGTGTGTGGTGTGAGTGTGTGAAGCCCAGTGATTGCAGGTAGGCTCTGGACCCTCCATGACCCTGACCAGGATGACGTCCCTACAGAAGATGTATGGCACTGGACTGAAGACTAGTGTTAGAATCCTAGCTCAGGATGGAATACCACACTCTACCAGTCAGGGCAGTTTGTTCTGCTGTGGATGACAGTGTAATAGAGATGGGCACTAGTTGGCACACGAGTGTGAACCGCACTTTAGTCACATACAAACAGATTTCTAACTCAACTTGTAGCTTGTCTGTGAGGACTCCCGATTTGACTCTGACTCATCAGAAATAACCAGTGAAAAATAAGCATCTTTCCATTATCATCCAGGTGCTGTGCTGGATAGATCTCTCTCTCTCTCTCTCTGTTCAGTTTATTTTATTGATTTAAGACACAGCCTCTTTTCTTTGCAAACTATAAACAAAGCAATGTAGTGGCTTTAGCTGGAGCACCATGACAGCTTCCTGAAGCAGTGGGGAGTTTTAAATCCAGGGATTTAAGAGAAGACTGGCGATGTACAATGAATGTGGGAAATAAATTAAAGACACTGACCATATCAAACTTCATAAGGCACCTGAAAACACTCCCGGGGAGGTCTACTTAGTTTACATTAGGAGTTTAGCCTTCATTCCTGCTGATATACAACACAGATCTCCATCTCCTTAGCTTACTCTACACACACACACACACACACACACACACACACTGCTGACACAGTTCATTTTTTGATAATCTGAATATATACCCAGTTTATTTTTATGCTACACTTCACATATGGGCTTTCTCTAGGTTTTATTGACTTGAGACTTGACTTGGATTCTAGCCTAAAGACTTGAATGGGCTTGTATTTTGTCTTGTGAACATCTCTGGAGTGTATGCCGTAAATATAAAGCACAGCTTCACGAGTGAATATTCTTCATAACATCGTCCCCTCCGTCTGTCCGGACTCTGATTTTAATGACGGCGTCTCTTTAATCTCAGAGTCGAATTAGTGAAGAACCTGCTCCAAGGTCGTCCACAGTCACTTTAATCATGCTGCACAGAAGATGAGGGACAAACATCAGAGTCTGATGAATTAAACATGTCCGCGCTGAGGGATATGGTCATGGATATGATTAGCCGAGGTTGATTAGACTGGACTGGTCAGACACTCTGAGGTCTGAAAGCTACTCTCCACTTGGGGGGATACTCGAAGGCACTTATTGCGATGACCCCAGAGAGGCGTCCTGATGCTGGACGAAATACAGACCAATAGTCTCTCTGTACAAGGAGCATCAGTCAGTGAGGACACTCCAGACAAAAGACCCGTCTGTCTGTCCATCTGTATATCTGTCTGATAGGGTCTCTGTCTTATCATCGGTTTGATTTTCCATCTGTTGTCCGACTTTCTGCATCTTTTGACTGAGTTTGTTTATGTCTCCTTTTGTCTACTTCTTAGTCTGTCCATTTGGTCTAACTGTCCTGCAGTCTGTCTCTCTGTTTATCACTCTGGCTCTTTAGCCATTTCAGGATTTATTTTTCTGAAGGTTGCACTCAATTATTTTAAAAGTCCTAGTGAGATGATACCTGTCAAAACATTTATTTATTCATTTTTTATTATCTTTATTTTTGTAATAACACTGAATCTTTTACAATAAACAAAATTCACTATGATTTTGAACTGATGTCGATAACATTTCAGAAAATAGCTATTTGTTTCTTTAAGATGCTGCTCAGTTTCACTCACTTGCTCAGGTTTAACAGGCTGGGGATTCTCCACACAGGGGCACTGTAGTCCAAACTAGTCAAATCTTATTTAATTTATCCCATACTAATCTAATATTGTCTAATCTAATTTTACAATCAAATGTAATGTAATGTGACCCAGTCCAATCTAATCTAATCTAATCTAATCTAATCTAATCTGACATAGTCTAGTCTAATCTAATCATAACATACATCTTGAGAGAAAAGTACAGGCTCCTGAAGGAGGACTTCCTTCTGGGTGAGCAGGTGTCCTGAATGTTAAAGAAAGGGAAAAATCCCTTCATCTTCCTACGTTCTCCAAAAGAAATCCATCTGACTCAGGTCCATAAACCCTGGCCTGGAAACGGAACCCTGTACCAAAGCCCCAGAAAGCTGGAAAGAACTTATTGCATATTGCATCACTTCCAACTCCTGGGAAAGAGCTGTGAAACTGAAGCCGAGCCTCTGGTCTCTTATTGATTTATTTATTAATTTCCCTTTGATTGGTGGCTGTGTTTCCCCTTTGCATATTTGCTAAATGCCACTTCCCTTCTGTGTTAATTAAGCAGCCGCTCTGCAGCGGAACATCGTTGCTCCAGTACACTATCATTTTAGAGCAATTTAACTTTCCTTCTGTCAGTTTTTCATTCCACGCGACTCTCATGCCACATTAAGTCCGCTCATGTAATACCGCCCTGTTGCTTAGCGCTTTGTCTGGTTTAACAACTGCGCCGCCTTAAGAGCCATCTTAAAAATCAGTCGTCGTGCTTTCTTGTCATTTCTCTGATGCACTGGCTTTTATACTCATTTTAAAGAGAGTTAATATCTTTCTGTGATGCAGTGAAAGTCTTGACTTTCTGTGAAGGTCTTTCAATTGCACATCTGATCATGGCACATTTCTGTGTGGATGTGATGGCATTAAGCCACAAGGATGATAGAGAAATATTTATACTGTTTTGCTAACAAACAGTACCCTAGCAACCACCTGGGGAAATATAGCAGCACTTCAGCACACACTTTGCAACTACAAGAGATGCCATAGTAACCATTTGACAATCAAAGTTGCCACTGCAAACATGCAGTATCACCCTAGCAACAACCTGGAGTAGTACAGCAACACATGCATCACAACAGTTAGAGATACCATAGCAAACACCTGACAACACCCTAGCAATCACCTGGAACACTACAACAGGACACTAGCACATGCTTCACAACCTCCTGGAATACCATAGCAATAATAAATTTAGAATAGGGTACGATTTACCACCCAGCAACACCCTACCAACCACTTGGGATATCACTTGATCCTCTTATAAATACCTTATTTGTCACTTGGCAAACCAACAAAGTAACCACAAATGTACACCACCTAGGATACCACAGAAACAGTAGCATATTACCAGCATTCACCAGCAATGTGAAACTCTAGCAACAACCTAAATTACAATAACAACCACTTAGTAAAACCACTTAGTAAAACATTATCAGCTTTTACCAATTAATTTTTTTAATACCCTAGCAACTAATTTACACACCATAGCAACAAGTTAGAAGTCCATATAAATCATCTTGCTACACCCTAGCAACAACTTAAGGTATGTTAGCAACCAATTAGTAACACATTAGCACCCTTTACAAGTGACCTTATGACCCACTAGCAACCACCTGGGACACCAAAAACAGCTTGATGTGAATTTGGACCAACAATCTTGTAACATCCTAGCAACCACCGTGGATATGTTAGCAACTGCTAGGAAACAGTCTACCAGTATCCACCTAACAATTACAGAAATGTACCATAGTAACCACCTAGCAACACCATACCAACCACAGGAAGGGTTTTAACTCTGATCATTTTCACATTTTTCCATAGGTTTGATCTGATGCTCCTCTAGGGAACCTGGATTGTATGTTGCAGAATTGTCTTTGTCACGTATTTGGGATTATGCAGCAGGGAATTATGAGTTGGCAGAGACTGAGAGGAATGGAATGTGTGAAATCCCTGCCCACCCAGCGTTAACCCAACTGGATTTCTGACCATCACAGAGCTGAAAGTTTCCATACGCACCATGCAATTTGGGTCACAACGATCCTAATTGTTTATAGTGTCCAAGTGGATAACATGTTGTACCACTGTCTTCCAGATGCGCAAACCAATGTGTTCCTAGAGTCACAGAGCTCCATACAGTACCTTTGGGAACAACTGGAGTGCCAGAACTAAGCATCCAACATCTGCACCTGATCTCACCAATGTTTATATGATTGAATGCCATCAAATCCTCACAGCAATCTTCCAACTCCTACTCCCAGAAAGTAGCACCTAGACAAGGCGTCCAAAAACCTTTGGCCATATACCGTATTGCAGACACATTAGCAGTACTTTTTTCCAAACACACCTGATCCTCAACTGCACCTGATCCGACCATTTCCTGAAGAAACTCAGCCCCCCTCCTTCACCCCATGGACCACCTTGCAAATCCCCCAAGTGTCCAACTCCATCCCTGAGTCCAGCAGCTGTGTTTGTTCCATCCAGAGATGGAGAGAAGAGCGCCAGCCTCAGCTGCAGCACATTTAAAATTAGATGCACAATCCTGACTCCGGAAAGAAAATGAGAAACTGGGACACATCCCTGTCCTCAGACCCTAGTGACTTCAAAATCCAAAACACCCCCCTCCCCCTGTAAACAACAACAATGTCCAGTGTGGTTCCTCTGGAGAAATCTCTCACTAGAGGAGCCTGAGGACTTCCAGCAATGGCCAGAGCTTAGTGGAGGCACCTTATTAAATACTGAGATGTATTTAAATGCTGAGTATTTTGGATTCCTCCCACGCTCCAAAAACACATGTTGGTAGGTGACTCAAAAGTGCCCATAGGTGTGAGTGTGAGTGAATCTTTGCGTGTGTGTTGTCCTGGGAACTGGCGCCCCCTCCAGGGTGTGTTCCTGCCTTATGCCCAGTCATTCTGTGTAGGCTCCGGACCCACCCCACCTTGAACTGGATAAGGGTTACAGATAATGAATCATTGAATAAATGAAGGGAAGACCCTTGGTGGTAAAACTGTTTATTGCTCCTTGAAAGGCCCTATTAGAGTAAACTTTTGTCCCGTAAAAGCACTGTCCAAGAGTCCTGCAGTTGGACCCTTGTTACTGGACACCTCTGGCTGGACTCTACCACAATCTGGCCGGAGGAAGAGTGAATCCATCAGTGGCTAACAGCCACAAAGCCGTCCGAATACTTTCCTGCACCTTGATTGGGTGTAATATAACGGAGGACATATGGCCGGCCAAGAAAACAGACGGTCATTATTCGCTGCCCTGACAGGAAGAGCCTCGCGGCCACGGAGAGCTGGACGTCCGACGATTAATGGTGACCCTCAGGCCAGCAGTCACAGCTAACAAACCTCAGCAGATGGAGGAGGAGAGGGAGGGCAGTAGGGATAACGAGAGGATGCACAGTGAAAAAAGTGAGCTACGGAATGACATACACCACAATTTTATACACACACTGACCGACCAAAACTTTAAGACCACTTAAGGTCAGGTGTGTCACACTGATGTCCAGATGAATGACCCACCAGGACACGGTCCAGATGTCCACTGTCCTCACCGGCTGGTCTCCACCTGGTCCATTCATCCCTATAGTGCCACTTGAAATAATAATAATAATAATAATAATAATAATAATGACAGTACCTCTGTCCAGTTAAGGTGGATGACTATAGATCCAAGGAGTGTGGGTTTTCTTCATTTGTTTAGGTTGAATTTTATACTTCCCTGACATCTACAGCAGCTCATGACCTTCACACACTATTACCCACATTACCAAGATGTACTCACTGTGAGTTCAGTGCTGTCTCCTCCCTCAACATCCACAGCCAGCATCCTGTGTGTCCTGCAGGTGTCAACGGTAGGGACTTTTATTTTTATTTTGCTTTGTGTGTAACCACTCCCTTTCTGATTCACACTGCACTGTTGGGACATTAGAGTTTTATTTCAGATTTCAGTGGCCATCAGAAACAACAGTCTCTCATCACTTTTTTTTTTAACAAGGAGGTGGCAGTCAATGATGCTTAGAAATGTGCAAGTGTCCAAGTGATCTATATTGGGTATCTACTCTTTACTCAGACACAAAACTCAACTGTGATATTTATATAGATTTATTTCAACACCTTTAGTCCTCATTAAGATGTAAAATTTATGAAATCTAAGCATGGATCTATGACCCATTTATCCACATCACGTTTATAAACAGGGCTCTCTTTGTCTGTGTCAATCAGTAGATGAGCTCTGTGTCTCAAATAGTGCCATACATAGTGCACATCACAGAACCCAGTCAGACAGAAATTAGACAAAAATTTGACAGGAAAATGTGAATTTTATAGCTGACTTAATGTTATTTACACAATAAAATGCATTGGAGTCTAACATGATAACAGTTTTCCATTAGATTCCATGATGAAAATGCTAATATGGCTAACTGAGGATAACAGGGTTCTTCTCCTCACTTTCAACACAATGGGATCCTTTACCATCCTGACACAAATAGGCTTCTGTGCTTCTGAGTGGTGTGAGACACATTTATCCATTTTCTTCATCTGTTTACATTAGCTCCCCAACCCTAACCCTCTGAGGCCAGTATGGTGCCCATGCCAAAATAAATTACCTGACTGCAACCCATGGATAATCCCGCCCTTCCAATATCACCTTAGCACTTAATAGGGGGACATAAGAAAATTGAGGCTTTGCACAACACCAGCAGTGAGAACAAACTTCTCAGGACGACCGACACACACTGTGCAGCGACAGATGAGCTACTGTCTCTGACTTTACATCTACAAGGTGGACCAATGAGGGAGGAGTGTCTCAGAGTGGACAGAGAGTGGACACAGGGTTTAAAAACTCCAGCAGCACTGCTGTGTCTGATCCACTCGCACCAGCACAACACACACTAACACACCACCACCACGTCAGTGTCACTGCAGCACTGAGAATGATCCACCACCACATCACACCTGCTCTGTGGGAGTCCATAATACTGCTATATATATATATATATATATATATATATATATATATATATATATATATATATATATATATATATATATATATATTTCATGAAGTGACAACAGCTGTATATTTTGGGCAAAAGTTTGTTTTAATTTCATTTCTATTCTACAATTACTTACAATATTTACAGTAAAAAAAATCCCAAGCAAAACAAATCATTCAAAATTAGGAAGAAGTGTTAATATTTTCAATTTTAGTTGAGTTTAATCTTTTGCTGAAGGAATCAGTTCAACTCGGTTTGACTTTAGCCGCAAAGAGACTTGTATTTCAATATAACAATAAACAATATTTTTTATTAGTCCTTGGTTGGGTTAACACTTTAACGCTGAGTAGTTTTAAGAAAGGGATATTAACGCAGTGGAAAGACTGTGCCTGTGCTCTCTGGTCTGACCTGGTGTTTAGAGGTAGGCTACGGCTAAGTTCAGTAGCGCTGGATGAGGGATGAGGGTTTGAAGATGGCACTGAATCAGACACAGCTTTAGTTCCAGTTAAATCATATAAACATGGAGAGGTCAAATATAAGAGCGAGTGGAATTAATCAGTGCAAACAGTAACAAAAACTTTGTCCAAACGTAGTCACCAAGCAGAGTTCAGACGGAGGTTAACGTAGTCTGATAGCGGACATCGCTTAAAGAACTCAGACAACTTTTGGAGATGGGGCTGTGCATTTTATCAAGGACCTGAAAGAGAATCTTTGAGGGTGGGCACAGTAAAGGATCAAAGAGTTTCAGTCACGTTTAGCTGTTTGGGCTAAATTTTAGCCAAAATGTTAGCAGTTAGCTGCTTTATGTGAGACACTAAATGAGGAGGTGTGTTCCTGTCCTAATATGAGTCATTAAAAAGAGAGGGGTGTGTTTTTGTATTACTGTGAGCCAATAGGGAGGGTGGGGGTTCCTGTCTTACACTGAGACAATTATAAAAAGGGAGTCATTCCTGTCTTATTGTGAGCCAGTGAAAAACAGAAGGGGGTGTTTCTGTCATACTCTAAGCCAATAAAATCATTAGATTGCGCTTATTGGAAAGGTTTTGTTGTCTATTAGTGTCTGCTGTTCGTTTGTAAAGTTTCACACTAACGAAGCAACATCTGAACACCGCATCCATCTGGGGTCAGTGGATAATCATTAGAAACTTTTAAATGTTTTGAAATGTTGTAAATTCAAATGTTCTTGCTCTGAATATTTCAGGATGGAGATTTCCAACAAGGGCAAAAAATGTAAAACCATGTGCTCCAGTATTGGCACACGTCCACTTTTTCTCCAAAGGTTTCTGACAAAAACCAAATGTCTCAAGCATTTTTTTAAAGGACCTGGGTGGTTTCGTCCCACCAGCCGCTTTTATTGCTAATCTGCCGACGTGAGAAAGACACAGCGAAGTCGGGAGGAGGACACCAGGTGCTGCGCAGTACTGACCAGTGGGCAGTTGGCATCGGCCGAACTCGAGTAGAAATAGAAACAGAACATCCGTTACTTCCGTTACTTTGTCCTGCTGTTTCCGATGTTTTATTGGAATTAGAAGAGTGCCCCCCCCCCCCCCCCCCCCACCCAAATCCAGTTCTGGGAACGTAACATCATAACTTCCAGTTCAATCGTCCATTAGTTTCATCTCATTTTGTTGTTATCTGTTTGTTGTCGAGTTCTTGCTGAAGTTAGACAAGTGAACCCGCCCGGCTCTGAGCGGGCACCATGACGGGCACGGCGCCCATGCGCTCCAGCGTGGCCTGAGACACGGCGTACGAGTGTGTGTGCGTGTGCCCATGCGCATGTGGGCCATGCGACGTCGTCCCGGTCGCCGCGGTGACTGTGGGTGGTGGCCTGAGGCTCAGAGAGCCGTTGCTGCGGGTCATCTGCGGCGGCGATGGTGCTGAGTTAGTGGTTACCACCAGAGTCTTGGGCGGTGGCAGGGTGTGGCTGCCGTTGGAGAAGGGGGCGGGGCCTCGTGGAGAGGGGGCAGAGCCTACACCGGAGGTGAAGGCATGGCGCGTGTCGCCATTGTAGCGCGTGTAGGAGTTGCTGTCGTAGTTGCTCTTGGGGTTGTGCCAGTAGCGGCTGTTGTACGTGTTGGTGGACGTCAGCGTGTCGTTCTCCGAAGACGAGGCATCTGCCTGGAACGCTTTCACAGAGGAGGAGCGCTTCGGGGGGAGGTCGTCTTCTCTGGGGGGGACAGAGAGACAGACATATAGCCGTTAGGTCTAACACACTGTCCATCAGGAGGAACACAGCCACATGAAGGGGCTACAGTCTGGACACAAGTGAAATTGAGAACCTTGTTGAACAGTGGCAGTGGAGGGAGAACGTGTTGGGAATAAACATAAAACAATAGAAATTACCCCTGCGTTTATTTTAACATGTGTCCAGTCTTTACTGACCGGATCTCGTTAGGGATCTCGTCCTCTTCGTATCGGTTCTTATTTCTCCAGTAGAACAGACTGACCACCACCAACAGAGAACAGATGACCACTGCTAGAACCGCAGTGGCAATGGTCCCAGCAATGAGCCCCACATTCTGAGGCTGAGCTACAGAGAGAGAGAGAGAGAGAGAGAGAGAGAGAGAGAGAGAAATAGAGACAGAGAGAAAGCACAGAGAGAGAGAGAGAGAACACAGAGAGAGAAATAGAGGCAGAGAGATAGAAGACAGAGAGAGAGAGAGAGAGAAATAGAGAGAGAGAGATAGAGACAGAGACGGAGAGAAAGAGAGAGACAGTAAATGGCCTTATCTCACATGTGAAGGTCAGTTAATGTACGTATGTACTGGTCAGTGATGGTCAGTAAGTGGTGACTCACGTGTGATGACCTGCAGGTTGAGGAGGCAGGTGCTCTTGCCGATGGCGTTGGAGGCTGTGCACTGATAACGTCCAGATGAAGCGCTGCTGATGTTCCTCAGAGTCACAGTCCCTTGCATCTGGTCTGAAAACAACAACAGCAACCATAAAGCAGCAGTCAGCCGCTACAGCAGGGGTCAGCAGGTCACTGACAGAGAGACTGGAGTAAAGCCTGACCACAGCTGCGCACAAGTGGATTATAGGTTGAAGGAATAAAAGAACAACAAGAAAAGACTTAAACAATAAAAGTCATGACTTTTAAATGAGCAGAATGCTATATATTGTCAGGTCTGAAATGATATTTAAAAAGAATATCTATGATACAGAGACCAGGAACAGTATGTAATTAAAATATTGTAAATGAATAAATATTTAATGAAATATTCTAAAAAGAACTACATTCACAAAGAGAAATAATGGCTGATTAAATAATAATAATAACTTTATATTTAATAAACATATATGCATTTGTGGATTAGTTTTAGTTTTTATTCAATTTAAAATATTTATAAATAGAATTAAAGGTGCAATACATAAAAAAAAGCACAAGTCTGGAAGATATTTGGAAGTGGGCTCGATTTAAATTCTGTTTCTAAAACCAACCACTAGATGGAGTCACATCATTATAATATAACGAGTTATTCTATAGACAGAAAAGATAAAGAAAAGTAAATACAGGTGAATCCCAGGGAGGGTGCAGAGCTCTGAGGGAAAGAGGGACAGAGGACAACCATCACCTTCAGCATCTGGACCCTTGTCTTACATCAGGGACTGTGTTTGGAAGCTCACTGCATCGTCATTAAAGGCATTGTTCGGCTAAAAACCCAAACTATTGAAATTGAAGTGCTCAGTGGTGGTGAATGAAAGCAGACGTCTGAAGCTCTCCACTGCCGAGTGCTGCAGGGCTTTATTTCCCTCTGGTCAGAGTTCTGTCCAGTGTCCACACACTGCTCTCATCACTCTGGAATTAAAGGGGTATCTGAACATTTTGGCCACGCAGCGTGTGGCTCCAGTGCAATGCTTTAGCCAAACGATGCCTTTAATCACAGAGGAAAAAGAGGAGAAACCAGACACAGACTCGGGGCACGGTGGAGCGGGTGGGGGCCGGTCACTCTGGGGTCGGTTCAGCACGAGCAGATTTACCGGCAAGCGAGGGGCAGAGGGGCACCCCCACGGCCAGGGGCTCCGTACCTTGCGTGGCGCTGTGTGGGAGTTTCGGGACGGACTCCAGCTTCTCCCAGGAGTAGGATGGGGTGGGGATCCCTTCCTCTGAGCCGCACAGCAACATCACGTCACTGCCCACGTCCAGGGAACCCTGCACACGACAGGAGGGGACGGAGGGGGGCACTGGGGGAGGGTTGGGGATGAAAGAGTTAGAGAGAGTTAGAGAGAGAGAGAGAGAGAGAGAGAGAGAGAGGGAGGGAGAGATAGGGAGACAGAGAGAAGGAGAGAGAGAGAGAGAGAGAGAGAGAGAGTGAGAAAGGGAGGCAGAGAGAAAGAAAGGAGGAATGATAAAGAGCGATGAGAGAGAGAGAGAGAGAGAGAGTGAGTGAGAGAGAGAGCGAGAGAGAGAGGTGAGAAAGAGTGCCAGTGAGTGAAAAAGAGAGAGATGAGAGAGAGTGTGTGAGTGAGAGAGAGAGAGAAAGAGAGAGAGAGAGAGAGAGAGAGAGAGAGAGAGAGAGAGAGAGAGAGAGAGAGAGATGAGGGAAGATAGAGGAGGGAGAGAACGTGGTGATTTAAAAAGCACTAATATTTATTATAACTTATCAATTGTTATAATTTAAACAGCCCATTTATATAATGTATATGTATATAATGTATATAAAGGTGATGACCACCTGATATCACACGCTACAGTTCCACTGGGGAACACTGGGGCCTGTGCACTTACTGTTTCAAACAGTAGGTGGCAGTGCAGGACCAGAAATGTGGGTCAAATTCAGAGTCGTGTATGCACCTGCCCTTGGGGATGGAGCTCATCTAGTGGAGAACTTACTACACCTCCAGCCTCCTCTGTAAACCCAGCTACACCTTACTGTAATGCTTAGGAAACTGGGGGCGGGTCACAGAGATCTAGGCCCTGGACTCTGGAGAACCCTCAGACTTGGGAACTTAGGGGAACAGATGGTGAGGGACAATTCCAGCCTAAAGGAACAGGGCGGGAATACCTCCACCAAGGCACCACCATGTTGCAGAGACTCTGCTGACTCACCGAGCACGGTCAGGCCGATGACGCCGATGTTGCGCCCCCCTCTGTCAGGCAGGTTGTTGACCAGACACTGGTAGGTTCCCGTGTCTGACAGCTGTGTGTTGTTGATGAAGATGGAGGCACTTGTGCTGGGCATCGTGGCCACGAACCCCACCCGCCCGTTCATGTGATTCGCCAGACTGAACACCTGACCACCCTGGTAGATGATCACCTGATCAGAGAGGACAAGGGCAAACAGGATCATTAAGATTCAGTTCATTCATTTTTGTTCCTAACACACACCTGGTGTTCCTCAGGGTACAGCATTATTACAGTTTGTTGTGCCATGTGTAATTTACAATTGGGGCTAGAATTTGTCTTCTTTAGTTTTGCACTCGACCATTGAGCCTCGTTCATATGAAAATAAGCAGAATTTCCAGAAGCCATTATTAGAAATATTTCGGAGAACAACTTTATCAGACCTCGGAGACCAGGAAATGATCCAGACTGGGTTTCTTTCCAAACTCAAATCACACCAGAGGCACCGAGGGGTGGCTGTAGGTAATGACTTGGCTCTGATGCATCTGGAACCAACCAGACCTGAACCAACGGGAACTGAAAGGAGGTCCCAGACCTGATTAAGACTCTCCTTCCTTATTACAGTCATCCACAGTCTTTTAGAAGATGATTCCTAAAGATATCCAAGGTAAACGCATGCCTTTGTTATGGTATATGGGTATCCTACAGGACCTGATTGAGGACCTCCATCTTTCTTACACTCATCTGAAGCCTTTTAGCTCCAAGTTTCAAAGATGAAGTGCAGCCACCACGCATCGTAAATGACGCACTTCTAAGTGTTGACCAAAAGAGGGCGCTGATTCTTAAGGAAGGAGCCAAACACTGAAATACATAAATGTGTGTGTGTGTGTGTGTGTGTGTGTGTGTGTGTGAGTGAGTGAGTGAGAGAGAGAGAGAGAGAGAGAGAGAGAGAGAGAGAGAGATCAATAAAGCCCCCATCCCCTGATATTAAAAAAGGATAAAAACCTAACACACGTCACGTTTGATCTGCAGTTGTGCACTCGCCAAAGCTGCCCCTTTTCCCCTTCGCTATTGTCAGGAATTAATTTTTGATCACCCCCTAAACGTTTCACACTCATTTCTGCATCGTTTTTGAATGCTCTCCAAAACTCTCACCCTGAGTCGAACCCGAGCTGAAGCACAAACATCTGCTGCATGCAGCTGGAGAACAAAGTCGGGCGAATTGTGCTAAAAAGGCTTTTCCTACTCGGGCGAACCTTCCGCCGCACGGAGGCTCTGCAGAAGACAGAGGAGGTGAAGGACACTCAAAGCGCTGCCTTTCAAGAGCATGCTAATGTAGTTGCCATGGTTTAAAGTGCACTCACACACTGAATAACACTGGGAAGGCATTCGAATCACGCAGCTGTGGTCCAGACCTCTGAGGGAGTTCTGCCCAAATGAGGTCCTCAGGTCTTAGCTGGTCTTCTCTATGGGGCTTTCTCCGGTCGCACTCTGGCAGATTAAAATATTCAGAAGGAACCCTGCTATATCTGAGCTAACAGGGTTGAGCAGAACATGAGGCCAAGGTTCTGTAAAGGATGGAGAGCGATGATGACGCCTTTACTAAAGACCTGCAGAAGAAAGGCCTCCAGGCTCCACCCCTCAAAATCACTCAACGTGTCTGAGCTCTTATCAGAATCTAAACCAACTCCTACGACTGAACTGGAGGTGTGGCTCATTAGAGCTGAGCGCGGGACTCTGGAAAGGACTGGACACTACAACCACACTGTGTCCACTGTGCTTTTGTTAAAGGCCTCAGAGAACACACAACTGTGTGAGTCCAGCTTTACACACACACACAGTGCAGTGTCTTTGGACTACATGTCAACTGTGATGCTGTGGTTCTCAAACACACACACACACACACACACACACACACGGGTTTCCTGAGAGCGCTTTGCTTTTGTCCTTTTATGCACAGATGAATAGGCAGCTCTTCAGCTGTGATGAACAGCAGTGAGCCCTGCAGTCCCCCGGTGTGTGTGTGTGTGTACAAGTGAGAAGATAGACTAGCAGTCAGAAAGAGAGAGAAGCTAAGACATTTGTAGACACCCGGGGTAACCTACAGCTGTTTGGTTGAATGCTCAATGCCAAGTGTCGGCAAAAGGGTTGTAACCGGCAGAGACCCTTGGCATTGATTTGTGGAGCAGCAGAACTGTGTTTTCCTTGTGTGTGTTTGTCTGTAAATGTGTGTGTACGTGTACATGTGTACATGTGTGTGTGTTATGGGCAGGAAAACGAGGTCATGGTCCTCGTGCGGATGATTTCGATCCCTAAGAAGCGCCTTGGCATGGACCATGCCATCCTCTACCACACTGGCCCCACCCCCACCCCTACCCTCACCTATAAACCCGGGCCGTAATCTCCTGGACCCGCCCCCATCCACTACAACTCGGTCAAATGTCTGTGGACATCATGTCCCTTGTGTCTCTAAGTGAATCGTGTCCCATTTGTCAGTGTGTCTCTGTAAGGACTCTATCACTGAATGTCCACAAATATTTAGACAGTAGATGGGGTCATGGACTTAATGTAATGCATTTTGCAACGCTTAGCGGGCGCAGCCGTGTGTGTGGAGCACACCGGGAAGGTGGGCAGAGCCACATAGGATGTGGGCGGAGCCTCTGATGGTCTGTTTTTGGATGAGAATCCAGCACAAACTGGAGCGCAGGTTTTTCTGGATTTCCCTTTGATTCAGAGAGATATGGCTCCATCTGAAGCTGCAGGCATCACCTGCCCTTGTCCCTTTTAACCTGACCTCACACACACACACACAAACACACACGCACACACTCACCTGCCTCTAACTCTTTCAACTTCAGGCACATTACAATCTTCTGCACTAATTAACCCAGCGCATCACACACACAGCCGGAGCAGCTGTTCCTCTCTATACACACACACACACACACACACACACACACAAACACACACAAACCCACACAAACCCACTTTCAACAGAAGCGCTGCTGGGGCTGTAGGGCTCATGTTTTTGGACTGAGCAGACATTAGCGTCCGTCCTCAAAAGCCTGGGCCAGCGAAGGAGTGATGCTAGGGGTCCAAATATTTGTGGACACCCTTTAAAGTGAGAGAATTCAGCTACGTCCCAACCTCTATAACTTCACACAAGGGCCTGAAGTCGGCAAGTGATGGACACGGGTGTAATGCCCCCTAGGACCAGACTGTGCAGAAGTGGAACAGATTCTACTCTTCGAATAAGGCTTTAGACCTGTTCTACTGCTAGTCTTTCAATGCTAGGGGGGTTTATACAACACTAGCCCATGCTTAGCATTGGGTGTGGTGACGTTACACAGATGCAGCTGATCCACACCATCAGGCTGTTCAAAAGACGTCATAAATGTGGCATGCATCAAATATCTCAGTGATTAGTTCCATATTTGGAAGGAGGTTTGGGCATCTAATGTACATACGTCCAGCATTTCCACAAAGTTCTGACCGCTCTACTGACCGCTCCACTGACCAGCAGAGTGAGCCAGGTATCGACAGTCTACTGGTCATCCATCATTTCACCCACTGCTGAGCCCAGGCACCTCTTGGTTTTCCAGGTTTCTGAGTCTGTGATCAGGCTGATGGTTCTGGATCACATTTCTGATACTCGTCTCAAACCCAAACAACATGAACCAGTGCTAGAATCTGAACAGCCAGCTGTACCACCTTTTATTTCCTCCCACCACAATCAACCGGAGCTTCTGAGACCAGGTATGATGTCCATGTCACAGTGCTTTCTGGTGTGAGTCTTCATTCACAATGAGAGAAATGAAAATCCAACGTGTCCTGGGATAGTCGCTTTATTGAAACCCCTTTGAGACCCCAATCCTCTAGCCCTTTACTGACAGATAGTTTCCGACCACAAATCTTCCATTGGCTAGATCTTATTAGAGGAGCAGTCTGAGGACATGTAGGGAACGTGGGGCAGGACTTTACCTGTTCTGGCTGATTGGCGTTGGACAGTGGAGTGACCATCCAGATGATGTAGAGGTTGTTGAGCGCGGCGCTGGTGGTGAAGGTGCAGGGCAAGATAGCAGCCTGACCTCTGGCCACCTGGACACTGCTCTGGCTGACCGTCACCTCCAAGGATCTGACACACACTGAGTAAAGAGGACACAGAGAGAGAGAGAACAAAGTGTTAATCACAGTACATTGAGATCAAATTCCACCGCTAAATATTTTTTATTAGGATATAAAATAATCTCCCTGATCTATCAGTTCCTCCATTATTTGGAATTGCTTTCTCTCCATCTGTGAATCTGTTCATATCTTATTCTTCTATCCGTTTGGGGCAACATCACTGAGCCATTACTGCACCCTTTACTGAACCCTTAAAAGGCAACAGGGAAAAAGGAAGCAAGTGAACAGATTCAGATTCAGTTAAGAAAAGTCAGTTAAGAAAAATAAAAGCAGAACTATTAAGTTGCACAGACAAAACAAGCTACAACTAAATCTTTTTATCTGAATTCACATTTAGATGTTTATTTTTGTCTCAAACACGGTAGGTTTAACAGATACCATAATAGTATAACATGGGTCCTGTGTTTTACTGCTTGGTTTCTCTGTGAAGTCTCCACAGGACACTAGAGTACAGCTCACCAGCAGTACCCCAGCACAAGCCCCATGGTCAGTGAATGTCTGCCAGAGACCCAGAGCAGCCCAGCATTTCTAAACATATCAAAAAGCACCAGATTTATGCTAAGCTCAGTCTTAGTCCCCAACCTTTATTACTGACCTACCTTGACCACTTTGAGGTAATTCCTGGCACACAGACCCTGCACCGATGGGACGCTAAACATCCTACTACGCTAATGTAGTGAGGCCAATTGCAATCATTTCTGTAGCGGCTAAACACATTACCCCTCAACTGGGTTACGTCCTCTGGCAAGAGCCATGTCCGCTGAAGGAAAGCTGCATCATCTGCACACGTGTTCAAATGAACAAATATCCATCAATCATCCATCAGGTTAATTAAAAAAAACGTAATTTAGCTTTTGCTGTCATTAGCCATCCCCCTCGTTAGCAGGTCTACAGATGGCGGGCAGATTGAATTAGTCCCTTAACGAGAGGTTCCATGCATCTAATTGGAAGAGACAAATGGCCGCCTCAGCGAATGTGGTCATGTGACCACCTTCCGGCCCAATCAGTTGCGAGGAAACCTTAGCCCACCTGCTGGGGGTGGATCAGGTCCAGATTGCTCCATTTTCTGCCCGAGAAGCCCCTTTATATGACTGCTTCCCTCGTTTTGTTTTTCTTGCAATCCATTCTTTGGATTCATGAATAACGAGTCAGTTATGACATGTCCAACAACACGGTGAGGGAAACACAGGTCAGTTATCGAAAATATCACAGACCACATTGAACTTTGCTGTAACGTGACACAAGGTGGTTTCAGGTTCTTCATTTTACTCAGAAGGACGTTTAGTTGAGGGTCAGTCGTAGTGCTCTAGTGGGTGGTCAGTGAGATGGAACCCATGTAACAGACGTCTTTAATTAGTCCACATATAGTCAGACCGACCTGCGGTGCAGAAGCCATTCCACTGAATCGAAATACAACACAATCAATAAATATATCTTTGAGCTCTGTGCACAGCTCTGGTCAGAACAACAAGATTGCTTAATAGCAGCCCACAGACCCTATGGAAATCTGAAACTTGGAAATGCCAAAAAGACTTCTTTGGTGAACTCCATCCTGGATGATCAGGGCAGCCTTGCCCTTAAGGGAGGGAATCCCCAAATGAGCAATTTCAAGAGACCACCATCAACTCTTCAGAGGTGGGTCATGATCCAGGTTTGTTCAGTATTGTGTATCAACTGAGCAAACTTGCTTCCTATCCTTCCTCTGAGGGAAGACATTCCGTACCTGTTCCTGTTTGGAGTTCACCTCGAAGGAGTCTTTTTTGATTCAAGCTTTAGAGTCCCTTAGTGTCCAGGGGCACAAACAGACCAAGTGGCCTCCTGAGACAAGTAGAGTAAATAAAAACAACAATCGTAGCTTCTGATTGGCCCACAAAGATGCTACAAGTGGAGGACTGTATGGGACGGTGATGGCCACACCACCCTCTCAGCCCTTAGCCTGTATGGGCCTCCTCTCGCAGTTTTGCTAAATGGAGGGAACCTTAGCAGCCTTGAGGCCTAAAAACCCCAGCATCCACTTTGAATTTTTGGGAAAATATGAATGGGTCTTCTCTCCATCTCCTGAAGTTGCCATGCACTGGATCCCGTCTGTTATTAGATGATCCAGAGCCCTAACAAAGCTCTTAAATAATTCCGCAATGGAAATGACCATGAGAAATCTAGTCCCAGGCTTAAAGCAGCTTTAGATTACATGCCTTGATCCAGCCTTGACCCCTCGGACCAGATCTTGGAAGATTGGTCCGGCTGAGAGCCCATCTTAAGTCCCAACATTCCTTCTGCCAAAGCCTGGAGCCTTGAGAGCTCCCACCCACTCGCACAGACATGAAAAATGATGCTCAGATGGTCGTGGGTTTGGACGGCATGGTCAGTACCAAGGCAATGGTTGGAGGTGTCTCCATAAACAAACAAACAAGTAAATAAACAAAGCAGTCAGGAAAACAAGCTTTGGACTCCCGACAACTTACAAAATGAGACGTCAACAATGAGGAGCTTATAGACTAGCTCTTGGATCACTGTGGTTAGGACTTGATGGCACTCAGTCTGATACCCCACTGGCTGACCGTGGTATTGGGCTTATGCTGACCTCAGGAGCTGAGGAGGGTGTGGTGGTCTGCAGTAGAACTAGAAGTTGTTTTGCTGTTGGTGTTGGTGTAGATCCTTGCAGAAAATCCCACTGCGAGACAATGCTGTTATTTATTTAGACGCTGATTATGAAGGAACTTGTCTCCCGTGTTTGACGCTGATTATACAAGTCACCTTCGGAGCTTTGGGGAGGAGGGCGGAGCTACAGGACACAACCCCAACACAAGGAACGAGAAAAATAAATAAAGAAAGAAAGAAAGAAAGAAAGAGAGATGCGGGGAGTGTAAGGGGGTGGGGCTTGTGTCAGCATCATTTCTCCTTTCCTCTGCGATAGTCTCGTCCTCTCATATCTCGGCTGGTTCTGTCTCATTTGTGCCAATCCCTGTGGTTTAATATATACACCTCCTTCACTTGTCCCCCAAACCTACGCACACACACACACACACACACACACACACAACCAATATACACAATACTTTCAGAAGAGTTCCCCATTCAGTGCCCAACTCAAACATTAAGAACGCCTCCCTCTCTCTCTCTTGCTCTCTCTCTCTCTCTCTCTCTCTCTCTCTCTCTCTCTCTCTCTCTCTCTCTCTCTCTCTCTCTCACACACACACACTCTATTAAATCTATCCATCCACAATCTAAAGTTAATAAAAATTATTGTGTAAGTAATTTTGTGTTCATTATGAAATTACAAAATGCTACAACACGACAATAACTCAGACTGGTTTTAGTTACAGAAAATCCAATAAAGGACTTACATAAGGCATACACACACACACACACACACACACACACACACACACACTAATAGAGCTCTGATGAAGCATGGCATTCTCTGAGGCGTTCTCAGGGGCAACACAATAAAAGCACTGTTTAATATTTCACACATAAACAAGTATCTCCGTCACAGCCGGGACACTCTTGGGTCATGTGTGTGTGTGTGTGTGTGTGAGTGAGAGAGAGAGAGAGAGAGAGAGAGAGAGAGAGAGAGAGAGAGAGAGAGAGACGTTTACAGCAGATACTAATAAAGGATCCACATGATCGTCCAGAGATAACTGACCAGTCAGTGACACACACACACACAGTACACTAATCTCCACATCACAACGCAGCTAGTCCCCCACATGACCAACCGCTGGCCCAGACATCTACAAACTCTCTCTTTCTCTCTCTCTCTCACACACACACACACACACACACACACACACACACACACACAAAGCTCTGAGATCCACACACTGCTACATAAAGCTGCTTAAAATTGTGGGAAGCATGCACACACACACATACACACACACACACACATACACACACACACACACACACACACACACACACACACACATACACACACACACACACACACACACACACACACACACACTAATGCACATGTATGCATATGAACACAAGCCATTCAAACTTTGGAAACATCCACTCAGAGAACCTTTTCCCTGTGTTAGGAATTATCCTATAAGTAAATGAAGTCGTGTGTGTTCAGATGTGAAGCAGTGTGTATTTGGATGTGTAGTGGTGTGTACTAGGAACTGAGGTGTTTTTTCTTGAGAAGTGAGGTTGTGTTTATTAAGAACTGAGGTGGTGTTTATTAAGAACTGAGCAGGTGTGTATTAGGAATTGAGGCATTGTGTATTAAAAAGTGAGGCAGTGTTTATTATGAAGTGGTGTTTACTAGGAAGTGAGGCAGTGTGTATTAGGAAGTGAGGCGGTGTTTATACAGAACTGAGGTGGTTTGTAATTAGGAAGTAAGGCAGATTTTATTTGGAAGTGAGGCAGTGTGTATTAGGAAGTGAGGTGGTGTGTATTAGGAAGTGAGGCAGTATGTATTAGGAAGTGAGGCGGTGTGTATTAGGAAGAGAAGCAGTATGTAATATGAAGTGAGGTGGTGTTTATTAGGAAGTGAGGCTGTGTTTATTAGGAAGGTTTAATAGGTGGTATTTATCTTGAAGTGAAGCAGTGTGTATAGGGAATTGACATGGTGTATATTGGGAAGTGAAACGGTGTGTATTAGAAATTAAAGCAGTATGTATTAGGAAATGAGTCAGTGTGTATTGGGAAGTGAAGTGGTGTGTATTGTGAAGTGAAGGGGTGTTTACTAGGAAGGTTTATGAAGTGGTATTTATTTTGAAGTGAAGCGGTGTGTATTGGGAAGTGACACGGTATGTATTAGGAAGTGATGGGGTGTGTATTAGGAAGTGAGGTGGTGTTTATTAGGAAGTGAAGCAATGTGTACTAGGAAGTGAGGCGTTGTTTATTAAGAAGTGAAGCGGTGTGTATTAGGAAGTGAGGAAGTGTTTATTAGGAAGTGAAGCAGTGTGTATTAGGAAGTGAGGTGGTGTTTATTAGGAAGTGAGGCAGTGTTTATTAGGAAGTGAGGTGGTGTTTATTAAGAAGTGAGGCAGTGTTTATTATGAAGTGGTGTTTATTAGGAAGGGATGCCGTGTTTACTTGGAAGTGAGGCAGTGGGTATTAGGAAGTGAGGTGGTGTTTATAAAGAACTGAGGTGGTTTGTAATTAGGAAGTAAGGCAGATTTTATTAGGAAGTGAAGCAGTGTTTATTAGGAAGTAAAGCGGTGTGTATTAGGAAGTGAGGTGGTGTTTATTAGGAAGTGAGGCGGTGTGTATTAGGAAGTGAGGCAATGTGTATTAGGAAGTGAGGCGGTGTTTATAAAGAACTGAGGTGGTTTGTAATTAGGAAGTAAGGCAGATTTTATTAGGAAGTGAGGCAGTGTGTATTAGGAAGTGAGGCTGTGTGTATTAGGAAGTGAGGCAGTATGTATTAGGAAGTGAGGCAGTGTGTATTAGGAAGAGAGGCAGTATGTAATAGGAAGTGAGGCGGTGTTTATTAGGAAGGTTTAATAGGTGGTATTTATCTTGAAGTGAAGTAGTGTGTATAGGGAAGTGACATGGTGTATATTGGGAAGTGACACAGTGTTTATTAGGAATTGAAGCAGTGTGTATTAGAAATTAAAGCAGTATGTATTAGGAAGTAAGTCAGTGTGTATTGGGAGGTGAAGTGGTGTGTATTGTGAAGTGAAGGGGTGTTTACTAGGAAGGTTTATGAAGTGGTATTTATCTTGAAGTGAAGCGGTGTGTATAGGGAAGTGACACGGAGTGTATTGGGAAGTGACACGGTATTTATTAGGAAGTAAAGTGGTGCGTATTAGGAAGTGAGGCAGTGTTTATTAGGAAGTGAGGCAGTGTTTATTAGGAAGTGAGGCAGTGTTTATTAGGAAGTGATGCAGTGTGTATTAGGAAGTGAGGTGGCGTGTATTAGGAAGTGAGGTGTTGTTTATTAGGAAGTGAAGCGGTGTGTTTTAGGAAGTGAGACGGTGTTTATTAGGAAGTGAAGCGGTGTATATTAGGAAGTGAGGCAGTGTTTATTAGGAAGTGAAGCAGTGTGTATTAGGAAGTGAGGTGGTGTTTATTAGGAAGTGAGGTGGTGTTTATTAGGAAGTGAGGCTATGTTTATTAGGAAGTAATGCTGTGTTTATTAGGAAGTAAAGCGGTGTGTATTAGGAAGTGAGGCGGTGTTTATTAGGAAGTGAGGCAGTGATTATTAGGAAGTGAGGTGGTGTTTATTAGGAAGTGAGGCTGTGTTTATTAGGAAGTGATGCTGTGTTTATTAGGAAGTAAAGCGGTGTGTATTAGGAAGTGAGGTGGTGTTTATTAAGAACTGAGGCAGTGTTTATTAGGAAGTGAAGCAGTGTGTATTAGGGAGTGAGGTGGTGCGTATTAGGAAATGAGGCAGTGTTTATTAGGAAGTGAGGCAGTATGTATTATGAATTGAGGCAGTGTGCTCAGTGGACTCAGTGATTGGTGAGTGTGCAGAAAGTTAAAGTAGGCCAGTGGCTCTGCTGATGGAGGGATTATCAGGAGAAGTGAAGACGACTAAACCCCTGCAGACAGATGGCTCAACACACACCCACAATCTCTCTCTCTCACACACACACACACACACACACAAACACACACACATTAAAAGTAAATGTTTAGGCCTTGCACACTTTTCTGTAACATATTTAAAACCTGTTTATTTCAGAATTAAAAATACATTTTGTTAATAGACAGCTCATTTCATATAATTATTTTTTACCATTTATTTACTGATATTTAGGTTGAGGTTAAATAGACAGTGGAAGGGAAGTGTTAGAGAAAACGGTTGAATTTTTATACTCAACATAAACTCAGAGACATGGTTGAAATGTAACATCCCGGCCCCTGAAGGTGTTTTTTAAACATAATATTTAGTAATGAATAGTATAGCTCTCCTCCAAGCATGTTGAGCTCTAATTACATTTTATTTGTGCCCGTTTGAAAAGACTGATAGCAGATGATTATACACACATGATGATTATACACACAGATGATTATATACACATCCAGTTTTACAAAACATTCTTTCTTTAGCAGTGGATTTTTGAGTGTTTGCTGTTGAGTGTGAGTTTGAGTGTGAGATGTTTGGTTTAACCCCCTTTTCCAACTCTAGCCATAATGACAGTGGCTGTGTTTGTGTTAAGTGCCAGATAGTTAGCCGTTTGGTGGATGAAGCTGTTCCACTGTGACGCACTCTTGCATAACTTCCTCCTTTCAAACAGTAATAAAACAAAAGTCCTGCTTTTGGATCCAAAGGTGGCAAGAAATCAATTATCAGGTTGAATATTAAATCTCACTGACTTTCCAGTTAAACCTGGTTCAGCAGCAAAAATCATGGCATCATAACTGACTGGGATTCATCATGTGATCAGCACATAGACAGTAATCACTAGGATTAGCTTTTTTACATCTTCACAACATCACCACGATTGGAAATGCCTTATCCCTGCAGGAGCAAAAACATTAGTACATGCCTTTATTACTTCAAGGCTTGACTACTGTAACGCACTACTGTCAGGATGCACCAGCAGAAATTTAAAAAAACTTCAACTAGTTCAAAATGCTGCAGCCAGGGTCCTCACTAAAACTAGAAAATTTGAACATATCAGTTCAGTTCTATCATCCCTTCATTGGCTGCCTGTTAAATTCCGCATTGACTACAAAATTCTGTTACTAACATATAAAGCTCTACATGGGCTCGCTCCTGAAAACCTTCAAGATTCTATTTCCTATTATGAGCCTCAACGATTCCTCAGATCACAGAGTACTGGACATTTAATTGTTCCCAGAATTCAGAAGGCCTCAGCTGGGGGAAGAGCCTTTTCTTATAAAGCCCCCAGACTCTGGAATGATCTTCCAGAAAATGTTCGGGACTCAGACACAGTCACAATATTCAAAACTAGGCTAAAAACTCATTAGTTTAGTTTATCGTTTGGTAGTTAATGCTCCCCATAGATAAAGGTGGAAGATCCAGGGAGTCCATGGACACAGGGAATTATAGTAAATTGAGACGCTGATGTCGTCCGCCACTTCACGAAATAACTCAGGTTTGTTGACGGTGGAGCGGAGGGATGCCAGTGTTTCAGGAAGCTCCCGCGTCTGTGTGTCCTTCTGGTTCCTCTCCTTTTAGTTAAAGCTGTCATAGTCAGATCTGCCGGAGTCATTAGCCACACTTTGGAAATATTCACATTCTCTGCTTTACATTCACCCAAACAGATCACAATTAACTCCATCCCTCTACCTTTTTCCAAGTAAACGACTCCCACCTGTCCATCTGGACACTGATGGATGACTGTTGAGCTCCTGCTCCACGCTTCAGACCAGCTGCCCATGCTCCAGGCACCACCACTGGCCTCGGGGCTGCCCCTACACTGAAGTTCTCTAAGTGTTACCAGTAGATTGACCAGAGGAGGGTAGGTCCCCTGTGTGAGCTCTGGTTCCTCCCAAGGTTCCTTCCTCAGCTCTGAGGGAGTTTCTCTGTGTCACTGTCGCCCCTGGGGATTTACATTCTTTACACTTTTACATTTCATGTGTTTTATTTTACATTTCATTTACTTTGTTTTTACTGGAATTCTGTGAAGCTGCTTTGTGACATCATCAGTTGTAAAAAACACTACACAAATAAATTTGATTGATTTAAGTTTTATACTCACTTTTATATCAAACAACCTGGCACTGCTAAGAACCCAATGGATCTTTAAATTATAACATCACACTCAGTTACATATCTACAACAAACCAAAGTGAGTTTTCTTTAATATAAATGAATTTAAAACAGTCAAGTTTCCTTATTTATGTTCATCATTCAACCTTCTGACACACTACACTACCACACACCATTTAATATCCCAGACTCCATAAGGAAATCTGTATAAAACAAACAAAAAGTGTTTGCACCAAAATAATCATTGATGTTAATCTCTGAGCAGAAGAGCAGAGCCACCTCCAGCAGCGATATCACCTCCTGTGGTAGCAGTGATTACAGGGTGAAGGCTCAGAGATTGAGGCTTAGCAATGATTTTTATTTCTCTGTCTCCTCTGGAAGTGAGCAGCGAAGTGTGATGGATGAAGTTGTTACACAAGCATGTTATCAAGTCCAAGAAAAGTGGACATAACAGGAGTAGTGACTGTAAAAGTGTCAGTGCAGTTCATTCAGACACACACACACACACACACATAGATGCTTCCATGATTTCAGGGGACATTATATACACTGAACAATCACTGGATTTGGAACACTGACCTTGTATCTAAATTAAATATATGCTCCCACAAGTCCCCACAACGTGATATATATCTGTACCACCCCCCCCCCCCCCCCCCCCACACACACACACACTCTCTCTACAAGTCTTTGGACACACCCTGATTACTAACTCTAACC
Source organism: Hoplias malabaricus (assembly GCF_029633855.1). NCBI lineage: Eukaryota > Metazoa > Chordata > Actinopteri > Characiformes > Erythrinidae > Hoplias > Hoplias malabaricus. The sequence continues at coordinate 54,497,719 of NC_089800.1, forward strand.
TTGTCCACTTTTAGAACATCACTATTCTTGATGAGTCATGTCCTATAGGTCTCATATTGCTTAGTAATAAAAATTAAACATGAATTTAAATCCTCCACCCTCTCTTTTACCACCCAGATCTTAAGCTTAAAGTTTGAGTTCCCTCTTTAAAAGTAGTGTTGGTAAATAAAGACAGCCAGCCATCATCGTTAGATTCTGGCACATATTCAGTGTCCACTTTGAAAAATAATAACGTCAGAGGCATGAACAAACACTTTTTCATCGTGTCATTTCCAGGTCACTCTTTGTTTGTCAGGTGTGGTGGTTAGTCAGCTGATTAAGAAATCCCAGTGGCTATTCCTTAAAATATCTCTGTACTGAACCATGACCGGTGGCCTGTCATGTCTTTGGTTTATGAGAAGTCTTGGAGCTGATCTAAGAACAGTGTGCGCCTTTCTCTGTGGGTCTCTCAGTGGGACTCTGGGATTTAGGGACTTCCTGCAGGTAAAGCTCTTTTTTCAGCAGCTTATTGCAGCGTCCCAAAGGGAAGCCTTCCTTTGCCCACAGCCTCGGGCTAAAGTGCCACCTGATTGGCTACTCCTGGATTCACTGAGGGGTTCTAGAAACAACAGGGATAAAGCTCAGGAATGCTTCAAAGACTGCAGATTGACAAGCAACATTTTTTGGAGGATTTCTGAAGTAGAATGAGTTTCATTTTCCAGACATTGGTCAGTTCCTGGTCAGAGCACTGCAGCTGGCAAGATCACGGACAACAGCCAAAAGTCTTAAACTTCTGACATTGATTCCAGGTTTGCTTCCATTCCTAGTTCATGGAATCACTGGTAATTAACACTCAATTACAGGTCAATCAATTAAATCAAGGGTTGTGTTAACTGTGGGTGAGTTCAGAATCAGAGACCAGCAACAGGACTCCAGTTACGGATGTGTCAATCTCTGCTAATCTTGTCAGAAACCGACCAATTACGAATGGGATAAAGGGTGGACAAAGGGCCGGTGAGAAGAAGTACAAAGATGGTGCTCCTTAGAAAGTGGTCATTAGTTGGAAGTATTAGGTAGTGGTTTCTAAACATATGGCTTAGTCATGAAAGTGCAAAGACAGTGTATAAACAAAGCAACTAATCACACAGGGATCATTACTCCTTCACTGTTGTTTGCCACAATGCATTATTCCACATCATAGTGTGATAATAAGCTTCCCTAATCAATATGAAACTGGGTTATTGCATTAGGTGTCCAAGCCAGGCCCTTGGATCAGCAAAATGGATTCCAAAAACACCTTGTAACTGAAATTTCTATGTTTTATTTAGTAAAGGCACTCCTCCTGAGGTGTTGTGAAGAACCTGACACTTGGCTTCTTTGATCAGTTATGAGCAGCTGGAGCTTTGAAAAGCTTGTCTGATCCTGGCCCTGTTGTGCTCTTGGCAGTTTCTGCATGCTTTCCCTGGCCTTTCCCTGGCAACTACCTGGTGGATCTGGCACATAACCCTGCATTACTTGGCCGGGAATCTACATTGTCCGGGTATAAATAGCCCCTCGCTCAGGGTACCTCCGTCCCCCATGTTGATAAGGATGCTCTTCTTGCTGCCTGTCGGCAGAAACCCCAAATAAAAGGGAAACTCTGTTGCCCTCCTACATGGATTAAGGCAATTGTTCCGAAAACTATTTATGATGCAGTCAGGTATGCAGTAAGCCTTGATTGAGGATTGAGACATGCTAATTGATTTATATAAGTCTTCACTACATCTTAGCTATAGTAGCTTCTTAGTCCCAGTCCAAGGCCAGGGATTTCACCAGTTTACTGCGAAAATGTTCCTTTAACAACATTCCCAGTTCCCAAAGAAAGCCCAGTGCAGGAATACTGTCAGATGCATCATATTTCTGTCACATAACTGAATCCCATCACCCGGAAAAATGACTCAGTCACATCAGCGAGCACCAACTCGATTCAAGGTTTAGCGGTTCAAAGTCAGCGTGAAGGGCTTGGTAATGAGCTAACGAGTAAAATCAGGTGCAGTACAGCAGGGAAGGTGAGGAAATGTATGGTCACAGGCACTGGAGCTGAGAGCTGCTGACCTAAATTACTCCAGCAGGATGATGATTAGCGCTAGCATCAAACATGTGATCATCTCGCATCACTTATTATGTTTGTATCCAGGTTTCCACACAATAACTTGGCATTAGTCCAAATCTGCACTGTCTGACCATGCACAAGGGCATCTGGTAGCTTCACTGCAAAGGTCTATTCTTAAGGGGGAGGAAGAGATGTGTCAAGAACCTGGATATAAACCATTTAGCAAATATCTTATAGCTCCATGTGAAGATGACAACATCAGCAAACACTTGGAGTGTGTGACTCTGTGTGAGATTTTCAATCCACTTTATAAGGGACAAGTGCAATGAGATGTTTGTAAATTTCTCATCTTTATAAAAATATATATTGTTAGCATGCTAGCAGGGATGGCATCTTTTGCAGTGTTTTAAGGTGTCCCTTGACTAATTATGAGTGTGTGCCACATTATAGCACACATATTCAGGACACACACTCATGGACAGATGCAGCTCCAGACTTTCACGTGCAACCTGCCGACAGAAAAGCCTCTATTTTTCTGGCAGCTACAAGAGCATTAGTAAAGTTAGGTTAGATTAGTAAGGTAAGGTTAGCATTAGCAAAGTTTTAGGATGAGTTCTGGATCCCAAATCATCCCAATCTTTCTAGATAAAACATGCTTTTGTGACTGCTATCAAATTTTACAGCAATGTCCCAACATCTATTTAAGGCCTAGTTCTAAAAGTAGAAGATGCTACTGCAGCAAACATTGACGAACCTCAATTCCTAACGTTGATTTCAGACGTCAAATTCCAATAGGTAAATCTTTTGTATGTTTTACGCTTAAACCCACCCCAAAGCCCCCGTACTTTGGGACTGGATGCTAGAACGGTGTTGTACAGGTAGGTACTGTATAAAGTACAAACAGAATTAGCTCCTGTTTCTAATTCACACTGGAACCTTTTTCAATTACACTTCACAAAAAATACCCTCTCCTTCTCCCTGCCTCTGGGTATCCCTTCTCTGTCTTCCCCACTCTCTTTCACTCTATCTATCACTCTCTCCTGCTGGTCAAATGCTGCCTCAGCACTCCCTCGCCTCAGTTACCTTCTTTTTTTTATCATTATTTTATATATATTCATATATTGTTCAGCAAAAAGCCACCATCTGCAGTGCTTCCTCGCCTTGTTCAGCAAAATGCTGGATGCCAAGCAGACAAAAGCTAAAGCAGAAGCAGAAGCAAGTTCATTCCGATGACCCCCACCATCCGAGAGCCACGGAAACTGACTAGTGCTGGACAATACTCTGTATGAATCTGCTCCAAGCAGCTTTTGCTGCTTTCTTTTTGCTGCTCTGGAGTGATGATGAATGGCTTTAATTTGAGGCACATATGGAATTGCGTGGTCAGATATTTATGGAGCTCAGATTTAGGATGATCACAAAAGCATCCAGCAGCTCTCTCCTGGATGCAGAACTGCAGAGAAGATAAAAAAGGTGAGGTTAATGGTAGATATATTTCTTTAAGTTATGTAACATTCACTAATGTCCAAATATCTACACACACTCCTTACTTAGCCAGGTTAAGGTGCACCAATTGTGGACATAGATGTCTTGTCTAGAGGGGTATTAGCCTCGCATAAAAAGTCTGGTACCTTTCGCCACTTAAGTGTGGCCAGGAAATGCCTGCTACTGCAGGAAAAGGAATATGACAGACATGCAAATATGACAGGCCAATCACATGTCTGTTCATTTGGTTTGACATGTAGAAAGAGGCAGAGAGCCAATCAGAATGCAGCTGGCAGAATTCTGACAGTGAGTCCAGCTTAACACACTTAAAGTATCAGACTTTCTACCTACTTGTGTGTGGAGCATTTGTGGATGAGACCAGATAAGTACCGACTAACGTGGGATTGTGGTGCGGTGGAACTGTGTTCTCTGAGTCCCAGAACTAATCCTCCAACATCAGTACCCAATAACTTCACTGGTGTTTATGTTGCTGAATGCAATCAAATCCTCAGTACTGGTTGGAATCACAGATCCACAGTGGTGGGAGTATGATGCGTCTTCGCAGTGCTTGCTGGGAATTGTAGCTTACTTCACAAGCTGGTTAGAACATCACAACCACACAACAACACAGCCTCCAATACCAGGTCACAATAAAGCAGCTCACGGACGTGTGCTTTCATCCTCAGATTATGGGATGCCCAAGGTGGTTGCCATGGCAACAAGCAGAGAGCACCTATGCAAGATGTACAAGAGTAAATTAAGTGAATTTTGCCTCAGTTCCTCCATATGCTAATTCCCAGCAGAAGTAAAACACCACTCACATTCACTGGCCTCGTCCTATTGTTAGCCAAGGTTAGCACTGAGTTCCCTCAGGCCTTTCTGCACCATCCACACCTCTCTCCTCTGCTGCATCCTTCTCTCCCTCCTCTAAACAGACACTTAGCTCTGTTCACATCTGCAGCTGGCATCTACAGTATGTGCTGTAAGTTCAGCTGTCAAAATGGGTTGACATCACAGGGATTCCCAGTGGTGCTAGTGAGAGAACATGGAAATTATAAAATCTGATCCTGGTTGGGTTTATTAGCCTATGTAACAATTGCTTGACTGAGTTGTTGACACCATGTGGTCTCCCAGTGGCCTGTGTCTATCCTCTGACACTACCTCTACTGTAGGCTTTAACTCAGTCCATCATTTAACTGTGGGGAGTCCCTGTGTTGTCAATCAATCCATCTACTTTAGCCACTGATCTACAAGCTAATATACTGAATATATAAGGTAGTATGCTGACTTTATAGCATTAGCATCTTCTCTGAATACACACATTATGCAAATAAACTACAGTACAACACCTGCTGGGAGTCGGTGTGTGTCAAATAGACCTGCCCACCACTGAACTATACTTGCTAATGTATACAGTCTGCTACACACATATCTGTGTATATACTTGTTTAGTCTGAGCAATAGAACGAGAGGCTCTGTAGCAGTTCACACGAGTCTGAAGTTCCAAAGCCAGGAAGAGTCTAGATCTGTATAAAGCCCAGTGTCACATCTGTAATTTAGAACGAGATCTAACACTAAACCTCACTCCTCACAGCAATGTTCCAACATCAGCTTTAAAGACTTCCTCGAAGATTAGTAGCTGTTACTCAAAGAGAGTTCAAAAATATTTGGCGGTAGTGTAACCACACACACACACACACACAAACACTCACCCACACACACACACACACACACACACACACACACCCTACACACACACACACACACACACACACACCCTACACACACACACACACACACACACACACACACACACACACAATCAATCAATCAATCAATCACTCGAGGCGAACAATGAGCAGAAGGTCAGAAAGAATTGCCTTTTTACATTTTTTTTAATCGTCCACTAAACAGACTTCAGAAAGCATTTGGACTGGGACAGAGCAGCCCCTCCACTGCCCCGCGGCACGGAACGATGGCAGCTGACGAGTGACGACACACTGAAGAAGAGATAAAAGGTACAAGAGCAATTGTTTGAGAGGCAGCAAGCATTTGAGCGCATCAAAGAGTGATGGAGGGAGGGATGACAGACGGATGCAGTCTCTTCTCAAGGATTGGACGATTCTGTCTGGGTTTGTATTAAAGGGTTTGTGTTGTTATTTTCATGAGCAGGAAAATAAATAAGATTCCTGAGAGTGATTGCTATTATTTCCACATGATGTTTATGATCCAGTGAGTAGGTTCCCCACATGTTCAAAACAGGGTCCAATAAATACTCTGATGTGCTGAGGTCACTAGGTGTCAGTGCGGCTGGGAAAATGGCTTTATCATAGATCCTGAAAAATTGTTTTGAGGATCCGATGGCAGCCACTGGAGCAGCAATGAGGTCAGATCACATGGTAAATGTACTGGATAGAGATCCATCACTCCAGAGAACACTGCTCTACCACCTGACTGTCCAGTGCTGTTTGGCTTTACACCTCTGATGAACTTAGAGTCATGTGCAGGCCTTTATCGGCTTGTTTAGTGGTGTTTATCAGTTCCAGCAGTTGGACACTTGGCTTCTCTGTAATGTCGGAGACTGTCCGTCTATGAGATATCTTTTCTGTGACGTTCCTGTCATGAACACGGGTTTGCTCCAGGTGTCCCTTCAAAACACATCGGAATTTCAATCTACTCTGGCAATGTTTGCTCAGGCCATATGTTTTCATCATAAAAACCATCAAAACTGTGGGTAATTATGATGGATTCAGCACTTTTCCCCTGCAATCATTATCCCCTCATTAATATTCATAAGCTCTGCCTTTAAAATCGGAATATAAGGCATGGTTTGTACATAGCAAATGAGTTATGCTAATTTCCCTGAGATTGTGTTGGACTCTAGACATTTCTAGTCCTGTCCAGGACAGATTTGACAGGACGGCTTCCTCACGCCCTAAAAATGTGTGGTGAGGATATACAGATCAAACTGAGATTTCTTTGTGAAACAGCACTCACTCCACAGAATAACACACTGGGCTTTCCAATAATGTGGCCACCCTGCAGAGGCAGGAAGTAGCACCCACCCAACAGAGTGACAAGCTGGAATAAAAATGAGGGTGTTTCTGATAAAGTGGCCAGTGAGTGTCAGTAGAGGGGGGGTGTTTCTGATAAAGTGGCCAATGAGTGTCAGTAGAAGGGAGGTGTTTCTGATAAAGTGGCCAGTGAGTGTCAGTAGAAGGGAGGTGTTTCTGATAAAGTGGCCCGTGAGTGTCAGTAGAGGGGGGTGTTTCTGATAAAGTGGCCAAGGAGTGTCAGTAGAGGGGGGTGTTTCTGATAAAGTGGCCAATGAGTGTCAGTAGAAGGGAGGTGTTTCTGATAAAGTGGCCAGTGTGTGTCAGTAGAGGGGGGTGTTTCTGATAAAGTGGCCAATGAGTGTCAGTAGAGGGGGTGTTTCTGATAAAGTGGCCAATGATTGTCAGTAGAAGGGAGGTGTTTCTGATAAAGTGGCCAATGATTGTCAGTAGAGGGGGTGTTTCTGATAAAGTGGCCAGTGTGTGTCAGTAGAGGGGGGTGTTTCTGATAAAGTGGCCAATGAGTGTCAGTAGAGGGGGTGTTTCTGATAAAGTGGCCAATGATTGTCAGTAGAAGGGAGGTGTTTCTGATAAAGTGGCCAATGATTGTCAGTAGAGGGGTGGTGTTTCTGATAAAGTGGCCAATGATTGTCAGTAGAGGGGGAGTGTTTCTGATAAAGTGGCCAGTGTGTGTCAGTAGAGGGAGGGTGTTTCTGATAAAGTGGCCAGTAAGTGTCAGTAGAGGGGGGTGTTTTTGATAAAGTGGCCAGTGTGTGTCAGTAGAGAGGGGGTGTTTCTGATAAAGTGGCCAGTGAGTGTCAGTAGAGGGGGGGGTGTTTCTGATAAAGTGGCCAGTGTGTGTCAGTAGAGGGGGGTGTTTCTGATAAAGTGGCTAATGATTGTCAGTAGAGGGGGGGTGTTTCTGATAAAGTGGCCAGTGAGTGTCAGTAGAGGGGGGGTGTTTCTGATAAAGTGGCCAGTGAGTGTCAGTAGAGGGGGGGTGTTTCTGATAAAGTGGCCAGTGTGTGTCAGTAGAGAGGGGGTGTTTCTGATAAAGTGGCCAGTGAGTGTCAGTAGAGGGGGGGTGTTTCTGATAAAGTGGCCAGTGTGTGTCAGTAGAGGGGGGTGTTTCTGATAAAGTGGCTAATGATTGTCAGTAGAGGGGGGGTGTTTCTGATAAAGTGGCCAGTGAGTGTCAGTAGAGGGGGGGTGTTTCTGATAAAATGGCCAGTGAGTGTCAGTAGAGGGGGGGTGTTTCTGATAAAGTGGCCAGTGTGTGTCAGTAGAGAGGGGGTGTTTCTGATAAAGTGGCCAGTGAGTGTCAGTAGAGGGGGGGTGTTTCTGATAAAGTGGCCAGTGAGTGTCAGTAGAGGGGGGGGGGGGTTGTTTCTGATAAAGTGGCCAGTGAGTGTCAGTAGAGGGGGAGTGTTTCTGATAAAGTGGCCAGTGAGTGTCAGTAGAGGGGGAGTGTTTCTGATAAAGTGGCCAGTGAGTGTCAGTAGAGGGGGGTGTTTCTGATAAAGTGGCCAGTGAGTGTCAGTAGAGGGGGGGTGTTTCTGATAAAGTGGCCAGTGAGTGTCAGTGGAGGGGGGGGTGTTTCTGATAAAGTGGCCAGTGAGTGTCAGTAGTGACCACTCTAGGAAGAGCAATGAACCATGGGTAATGTGAACTCTGTGAATGCCTCTTCTGGATGAGGATGGTTTGCCAGCCCTTCCCCTCCCTGTAACAAAAGTACACATGGGAGAGCTTTTTTGTCTTTCATCCAGGCACCTGATCCCTCCATCCTTTTCTCCATAATCAGAGGCACTATTCATCCCGCTTTCTTTTCAACCTGATCTTCTCTCTCTTTCTCTCTCTCTCTCTCTCTCTCTCTCTCTCTCGGGCTAGAATGGGAGGGGAGCTACATTCATGCTGTAATTACCCTCCTCACCATTCGCTGCTCGTCTTTCTATTTCTGTCTTTCCAAGAGCTGAAAGGAAAAGATAGATGACATCCTTGGATTTTTCCTGGCGGTCTGATCTGAAAGCGTCCCTGACGTGACGTCTCTCTTGTTTTGATGCGTGTCGAAAGAAATGAGGGGAAAGAAAAGTCAATTTGCCAAGAATTCAGAAGCAAATTCCGAGCAGGAAAAGAGGAAAGCAGGTGAAGAGGGGCAGAAAAAGAGGAATGTCACAATTCGAGGTATCAACAGATCTCCTAGGTAATAACCTCCTGGGATAGTTTTCCTTCACGCAGTACCTCATGCTTTTCTTTATTAACTCCCTCTCCTTAGAAAATCTCAACAGCCCTCTATCCATCACAGGAAGAGAAGACATGCTCCTTTGACCTTAATTTGACGCAAAGTCACTTTAATGGTACACCCCCACAGTGCACTCACCAGTACGGCACCTGCAGAGTCTAGTTCATACAAATACAACACCAATGCCATACAAGTAAGCTGTTTCCAGTAAAGTGGCCTGCGATGAGTGAGGCGTGTAACTCGGTGAATGTTTGAACTGTATCCTGAAGGAAACGGAGAGCCTGAGAAATCCTGGCCAGACCGGAGTGGCCGGGGAATGACGTGAATTAATCCGACAGCTCTCGGGCCAGAGTGGGACAGCCTGCGATGGAGGTACGGAAAAGGAGAGCGTGACACACTGACAGCACGGATTAGCGCTCCGGCGAGTCAGGTGAGGGAGAGGGAGGGCGAGCGAGCGGGCGAGGCTTTGTCAGGCAAGCGTGGATCATGGACGGCGTGGATTATGAGATCACACAGTTTAGTGAGGATCTGATAAGCTGAGAGGTGAGGAGTGAGGGGTTTATCTCGGACGCAGAAACGGCGGGAGGTCTGAGGGGACGTGTTCCTATAAGGTTCTCCATGGACATTTCAACATTAAGTATGCTAGTAACTAGCTGGTGATAGGCTAGTGCTAGGTCTCAGATGTATGTGTTTGTATAGGGTTTGAAACCAAGACCTCAAGGGTGCAACTTCAATTATACATCACCACAGAAAGTGCTTTGAAGGGTGCATTAAGTATGGATAAAGGGAGCTAGTGAGCGCCGCTCTGCTGAAATTAGGACTGGGATTCCCCATACAGAGCAAGCTTTAGGACCAAGTGTGCACCATTTAGGACGAAAAAGCAACCCAAAAATATCAAAGATCTAGAGGCAATTAAATCTTTGATCCACTTCGATGCACTATACCTGGGCAGTGAGGTACACTATCAGTGGCAGCTGTACTGAGGTTCCTGCCTGTCATTTTAAATCCTGAGCTGGAAACTGGATCACAAAAGTGATCAAGGAGATCCCCATGTACTGGATACACTCCATGGAACATAAAGAGTGTCGCTCAAGGAAAGAATATAATAAAAATAAAAATTTAACATGTAATGAATGAATAACCGCTCTCATAAACACTGTTAGGTTTAGTGGCTAAAACGATAGTTTGCTCCTTTAATGGCAGACAACGTACAGAAGAGCTGCGGTCGCTAAAAGAAGCCACATTTCCCTTATTCTTTTGTGTCAAATGCTACTAAATAAAACAATTGTCTACTTCATATAAAGCAACCTGCTCATTGAATATTCATGAAGCTAAATGAATTCATGCCTCTCTCTCCCTCTCTCTCTCTCTCTCTCTCTCACACACACACAGACACACTTTCTCTCCATCTCAGGGGACAACCGTCCTGGAATAAAAAAAATAAACTGAATATGAATAATAATTGACTCTTTGCATGTGTTTGTAAGTAAATAATTCCACGCTCAGGGTTCTGCTTTGTTTGCATATGTTCATCCCATTAGTAGCCTTTGTTGATTGTGCATTTCTCTGTGATAACACTATGTAATTACTTGGTACTATCTGATTACTGATAAACACTACACACCAATCCCCAGTCTGATATAATGATGCAGTATTAAACGGTTGAATATAAGCTGGACATCCCTGAGCTTGAGGAGGGGGTGGGGCTCTTTGCCGAACTGATCCTGGTCTAAAACCCTGGCTGTTGATATGTTGAGAGCCAGGAGAATATGTTTTTTATCAGCCTCCTTATCTCCTCATTTTGGTGTGTGTGTGTGTGTGTGCGCGCGTTTATATGTGTGAACCCCTTTAGCATGAGATTCCACACCACTGATGGCAACTTAGCGACATGATTAATACGATTCTAAGCAGCTTAGACTAGACCCATCTGGCTCTAGTGTTTATGGCATCATGCACAGAGGCCAGTCAACCCCACCCAAAACACACACATCCACCCACACACAAACACACACCCACGTAAGCAAAGTAGGAGGGGCAAGAGTAGGTGGTAAAGGCGGGGTTACAAGCAAAGTTAAGCCGCTGGTAATCTGGTTTTATGCACTATTAAGGTCCCGTTACGTAATCTCAGCGTCTTTATTGTGGCAGGAATGGCCTTCCTGTGAGGGGAGGGAAGCCTACTACTGAAAAAGGGAGGGAAAGACTGCAAATTCTGGAAATAATTATAAACATTAGCTGCTTGACGAAAGAGATGAGCAGAAAATACTTCAGAATTTGCCCCAAGGCAACAAACAAAATAACTCCCTCAAAATTCCCAGAAACACCACAAACCAAATAATCATTCGTTCAATCATCCATTCATTGTCTGTGACCCTTATCCAGTTCAGGGCGGCGGTGGGTCCGGAGTCTACACGGAAACACACCCAGTCCTTCACAGGGCAACAAACACACATTCACTCACACCTACGGACACTTTTGAGTCTCCAATCCACCTACCAACGTGTGTTTTTGGAGCGTGGGAGGAAACCGGAGCGTGGAGTAATCACCAATCATGTGGCTGAATGAAATCCAATCCTCATCAAAGTGTGTTAAAGTGCGGGCAAAACCCAAGCCCCTAAAACTCAATACTAAAAGACTCAGACACATAAAACTCACAGCTGTAAAACTCAGATGGGCAAAAAAAGTCAATGCTGCAAAACCGAGACCTGCAAAACCCAATAGTGCAAGACACTGCCTCCTCTTTTCTTTGATTGGTAGAAAAGAATGTCAAGTGGAAAAACTGTACTTGATCCTCACACTGTCTCCACCGAGATCTTTAGAAGTGGATACACTTTAGACAAGTCGATGAGGGCAGGGAGAAGTCAGCATCATGACGAGAAGCTCATGAACCGCTTTAAGTGATAATATACACAGCGCCTGTCATCAGTGTTGACATCCCAACATAACAGACAAGATACAACACGTACAGAATCAGAGAAAACCAACAGGAAGCATCTTAAAATCTTCTGTGGAGACCTTCTGCCTGCTGCCAAGCCATAATCATGTTTCTAAGAACACAGTCAAGTCGCCCGATAAGAGACGGAACTTGCATCTGCACGGACTTTCTGAGGCGGCTGAGAGCTTTTTTTCAGCCCGATCGAGGGCCAGATGATGGAATACGAAGTGTGCAATTATCTCCAATTCAGCAGCTCCCGCCATCGCCATGGAAATCAAGGGCCTGTGCTCCCAATATAACTTCTTGCTAATCCATTCAGTTGTGCCGGTGCCGGTTATCCGAGGACACTGAGCAGCGCAAGGGCCGAGGCCATCTGTCTTCTTGTCCCTTCTGCTGCGGCCCTCCATCGCTCCTGGCTCTCCTGATTTCGATGGAGATCACATGCAGGCACTTGACTAGTGCTATTATTGTTATTGCTACCACTATGGCATCCTGATGAGGCATTGATCTCCAGTGACTTTCATGTGGCGAGAAACAAGGAGAATCCTATTCCTGTCCACAGCAGGTTCAGGTGAAGGGCCTTGTTCAGCTTTCAGGCAACAGTACTCTGTAAATTTCCTCCCGCTTTAGTATGTATTACCCAGCAGTCAACAAGTTCTCAGCAGGAGTAGAACTTCCTCAAGTTGGTTAGGAAGCATCCTAAGTGGCTCTTTATGAATTTGCTTGAAATGGGAGCTACTGAAATATCTACAACAGATTTGTGCTTCCAATTCAAGGACAAACGAAAACAAGCTACTGCAGGCAGCATCTTTTGGGAAGCATTCTCTGGGAAGTTAGAATGATCCTGAGAATTATCCACCACCCAAAATAATACCTGCTCTGTAGTGGTTCTCAGTGAGGATGCAATGACCTAATGGTTAGAGAAGCATTCTTTGTACTAGAAGTTTGCCAGTGCTTTACCCAAACCGACAGGTATAAAAATCACGGCTGAAGTGCACTTAAGCAAAAGCACCTTACACCAAAATGCTGCTCATGTGCCAAGGTGTCTGCCTAATAAATGCCTGCTATTCACTAGTGTGAGTGAGTGTGTTTACTGCCAGGGATGAGTTAAATGTGAAGGTTACAGTTAGCTGCACTGTTCAATGACTCTAAAAGTGCCATTTCATATTTTCACATTTCACTGAAAGAAAGGGTAAAGGGGTCTAACAAAGTATGCAGAGCAACATGTAGACTACACCTGTAAGGTCACTGAAACTGTGAAAATGGACAGTGAGCATTCATTTATTTTTGTGTGACACGTTGGTAGGTGGATTGTAGACTCAAAAGTGTCCGTAGGTGTGAGTGCACTCTAAAAAGTCATTCTGGTGGCCTTTAGCCAATACTTAAATATATGCACTGCTTTAAGATAAAAGATATAATATAATGATTTTTGTAGAGTTGTTATATTCCTGTGGTGTTTTATTGAGGTTTAGCAACATAAATAATATAAGTGTTGTTTCAACACAATTTCCTGACTAACCTGAACTCAATATATTCCATTAAATACTAAAAAGCAAAAATCATTTTCTGGCAACTCAGTAATTTGTATTCGACAACAGCATTTTCTCATTCATTTGCTTTGTCCCGCCCACTCGGACAAGATGGATTTTACCGAAGAAAGCTGCTTCAGTTTGCTCCAGGGACACCTTATTGTGGATAAGGCACAAAAAGCTACCAGGGTGAGGGTTATAACCATTTTCATGACCCAAAGTGGTTTATTTTATTGGTGTGTTTAGGTTTGCCCATTTTTCTGTAGATGGTCTGTGTTTGGTGGATATAAGCAGAATTAGCCGGCTAGCTTTCCTTAACTCTGTAAGAGAGTGTTAACAACAGCCAAGAACACTTATGACCCTCAGGTTTTTTTTTATTAATTTAATTATTTAATTTGCTTTGAGGCGGCACAGTGGCACAGCAGGTTAGTGTCGCAGTCACACAGCTCCAGGGGCCTGGAGGTTGTGGGTTCGATTCCCGCTCCGGTTGGTGTGTTCTCCCCGTGTCCGTGTGGGTTTCCTTCGGGTGCTCTGGTTTCCTCCCACAGTCCAAAAACACACGTTGGTAGGTGGATTGGCGACTCAAAAGTGTGTGAGTGAATGTGTGAGTGTGTCTGTGTTGCCCTGTGAAGGACTGGTGCCCCCTCCAGGGTGTGTTCCCGCCTTGCGCCCAATGATTCCAGGTAGGCTCTGGACCCACCGCGACCCTGAACTGGATAAGCAGATAATGAATGAATGAATTTGCTTTGAGACTTAAGGCACAACAAGTTAAACAGAAGGAGAGGGAAACAGAGGAGAGAGAAGTTAAGTTTCTATTACTGTTTTTATGAATCTTCTCATGTTCTTGCATCATTGTTTAAATTGTCTCACACTCAATTGACTGAAATGGAGCCTTATAACTGTGACATTTATACAGTAAACATAAAACATATTTTTTACTGTTTCATGTATGTGAAAGATGTGAGATGTGATCACAGTACGGAATAAAAGTAATCATACTGTTGAATATCTTTTGATGGTGACATTTGTGTTTTACTACATCTGTCAAAGTAACTCACTGTACTCAAAACACATTGTTTGATCACTGTAATTTTACCAGAAGTTGACACAACTCAAAAAGACTCTCGCAAAACGTTGCATTGATGTTTTTTGTTGACCCAATGTTTTATTTTTAAGAGTGTGTGTGAGTGAATGTGTGAGTGTGTGTCGCCCTGTGAAGGACTGGCGCCCCCTCCAGGGTGTGTTCCTGCCTTGTGCCCAGTGATTCTGGTTAGGCTCCCGACCCACTGCCACCCTGAACTGGATAAGGGTTACAGACAGTGAATGAATGAATGAACAATGAGATTAGATGATCTCTAAGCATGACTAAGCAATTAAAGTTGGGGGCACATTTGCTGAGACCCACTCCCCAGTTTAAAATGTTTCTGTTTCCTCCCTGCACCCAAGGCCTGTCCTGTGAGAGAAGCATTTTCTTTTTTCCTTTATATTTTGAAACAATTTTTGTGGACATTAAAATATTTCCGCTCTAAAAATTCGACTCCTCCTACGGATGCAAATGGGTGCAGGAACATATGGGATGGGAGCGGTAGTGGAGCTCCTGAACGTGCAGCGACTTTGGACATACACACTATTTTTAGCCTTAATCCAAGCTCAGAAATGCTGTCCAGAATGAAGAGCACTATGCATCCATTGTAGCGAATGAGTGACCACGGTGTGCCTTCGTGCTGCTGGGTCGCAGTAACTAGAACAGGCTGATTGTTCAGACTCAGATGAAAAAGGAAAGGACAAAACTGAAGCCGGACACTGAGGTCAATAGTACACTGGGCATATTCTCACACTCACCAGTGTTACAGGGGTACGACAGTAAACAATGGGTTCTCTGAGGGTTTGCTGAGTGACTTGATGGTCAGAGCTACACTAGGCTACACTGGGTCATCAAAATCACATGTTTTATTGCTTTTGTATTTATTTGGACTTGAGACCATAAGAGTTAAGATGATGGAGATATACATTTTACAAGGTGTGTCCTAACTTTAAGCTGGTTGTAGACCTAATAAAAGGTGGTTAAAGGTCCAAATCTGTGAGACGGTGATGTCACCGCTGGTCTTCTCTGAGGTAAAGGGGTCTAGGGTTCAGTCTTTGCCTTGGGTCACTGTCTGTTGGCTGTTAGGTTTGTTCTCACCATGCCACTAAGGGATGTACTGGTCACTGCTCAATACTGTCGGTCCCAAGCTTTGCATCAGTAAGGTGTCTGTAATAAAACCTGGGCCCAGCTGATTGTGTAGATCCAATGTGGTGACCCCTCACAGGAGCAGCCTAAAGTGGAACAACATATGAACATCCAAACACTCACCTTCACAGAGCTGAGGACAAAGAAAGACAGTACAAATGAACATAAACATGACTGAGATCATGGTGATACCGTTTCATTTTCATTTGCTGAATGTAGCGAACTCATTCAAAGATAACATCCGTATGCCATCAAATTTCAGCGCTTAATGTCAGCCTAAATCCTAATTGACCGCTGTGGGCGGCAGAATGGTGGAAAACACTTGTTAAACAAAACAGCGAAAAGCTCAATAATCTCCACCGTTTTCCAAGATAAACCTTAAAAGGGAGGAAAATATTCAAAGACGCAGAAGAGAGACCCCCTCTTCCTCGCTCTTTGTTCCCAACTGGTTTGAACCGCCTCAGAAAAATTTCTGCTTAGCTGGACAAGTTGGGGGAAGAAGTTCTGTTGCCGTTCTGCGATTTAATAAAGACGAGATGGCCGGCGGCACGATGGAACCACTTTAGAATATCAATTACCATAATCTGATTCTCCCACATTTCTTCACTTTGATGGGGAGAATGGGTTTAAGAGATATTTTTCTACTTTATTTAAGTACAAATATAAACGCTTTGAAAAAAGACACGGTGGAGTGAAAAGGATGTTGCGGGGCTTTGCAGAAGAAGATGAAAGAAACCTGGATTTGATGCTCCCATAGATGCAGATCATTTATTGCCCATAAATAATGTGCTACAGCACTGATGTTTTCGATGGTGGGGCTGAGCACAGAGAGCCACAGGACGCTTCCGTGAAAATCGTGATGTTCGGGACTGATTGGTGCTGCTTCAAAAGTAATTACAGATCCAGTTATAGGTTTCAAGTCCAGCTTGAAGCAACTAGGATCATGGAAAGGTGTCAGAAATGGAATTTATTTATGACAAATAAAAAATAACTAAAATAAAATAGGCCTGAAAGAGAAGTATATTAGTGTGGTCTGGTAGACTCAAAATAAATTTCATTCATTCATTGTCGGTGACCCTTATCCAGTTCGGGGTGGCGGTGGGTCCGGAGTTTACCCAGAATCACTGGGCGCAAGGCAGAACACACCCTGGAGGGGGCGAAATACATTTCAGTGTGACAGAAACATGTTTGTAATACTTCTGCAAATCTAGCTCTACTTCATAATTTATTACCTGATGTTATGAGTTAATGAGATGTAATGCACATATTCACTGTACACACCAACTACAACTCAATTATTAAATGAAATGACTGTAGAACTCATTATGTAAGTTATTCTCTCACATGACTCTGTGTGTGTGTGTGTGTGTGTGTGTGTGTGTGTGAGAGAGAGAGAGAGAGAGCGAGTGTGTGTGTTCTGCTTCTGAGAAGACAGGGTTATGACAGTCACATGAGTTAAAAAGCCGAACCCAGACAGAGACTGTGTGTCAGTGGGAGTTTGTCTTTTTGTGCACTAGGTATTTGTAACATTGTGAGAACCAAAGCCTATCTACACATTAACTGTGTTGGGACCTCACTCCTTATGGGAATCACAAGCTGGTGCATAGTAGAGGGCCTATGGAGTGGGTAAGTGTAAGTCTCCATACAATGAACTGAAGTAATGTGATGACCCAACAACGCATAAAAACATGTAAGTATATGTGTGTGAGACAGAGAGAGAGACAGAAAGGAGAGAGAGAGAGAGAGAGAGAGAGAGAGAGAGAGAGAGAGAGAGAGAGAGACAGAGAGAGAGACAGAGAGACAGAGACAGAGCATGCCTTGACACCCATGAACCATTAACACATAAATCAAACTGAGAATAAATAAATAAATATATATAAATAGACCGGATGGGCCTTTCTTTCTGAGGCTAAAACAAATCAAACAAACCAATAAACAAATGTTCAGGAGAGTAACGTTTCTCCCAAATAAAAGAACCAGAAGTGTAGAGTAAAAACCATTATATTCCATCAAAATACTACCACACACACTTAACAAGGACTATTCAAGTACATCCTACAGCCACAGGACGTCCCGCTAGTGTCGACCAATCACTGGCCTAAATTAATCTAAGATTTATGGTCTATTGTAACTTTATTGGGCCCCAAACGAACACAAGCTGAGATACATAATCAATGCAGGAAGTTAATGCCTGTGCTAGCATTAGGTTTTAAAAGGTTGTCCTTTTCACTGTAATGTAGATGTAAATATAAGATCAACATTAACATAAAGAAACTTAAAGTTATCAACTGAGCAATTTTAGAGTTAACCATTCAGCAGGACGTTCAGTACTACCCCCCAACACACACACCCTCACACACACACACACACACACACACAGACATTTTTCCTTTGGAAAACAGCGTGTACATCCTCAGGGCTTGTTAAAAAATATAGTGTAGCTCTGAAAACTGATGATTCAGACAAAACTACGAAAGGTGCAAAAGTTCATTTCAATCTTTAAAGCAATGCACAGCTGAACACATTAACACTGCAACACCGCTGCGAAGACTGGAAGACATTCAGCCTCTACATAAACAGCACTGAGGTCAGTTGCTGATGATGAGGAATAGCTCTAGATCATATAAAACACTCCAACTCATCCCAAAGGAGCGCTATCACTTGAAGAAACACAGCTCCACTGCTCCACAGGCCTTGGATTTATAGCCAGTGCTTATCACATTAACATCTGTGTCTGTGACGGGCAGAGCTCAAGTTGGATGAACTCCCTTGTTGTTTGAGGTGTGTAGTGAAGTGTATAGTCTGTTAAATAGATGCCTGGATGTTTTTAGTTTGAAAAATGCTCAAACGCTGTTGTATTTACATCGATCTTTGTCCATAAAAGCTCTGGGAAGTGTGTGTGGGTGAGAACCGTGAGAACAAGGCTTTTCTGAAAGTGAGGGAGAGGAGTGAGGTAAGGTTTTCAGGACGTAAAACATCAATAGTCAACAAGGGTCTTCAGAAAGTGCCTCATGGATATGTCCTTTCTGTTCCTGTGCCTCTATCTGCCTCTTTTCAGACTCAGGTGCAGATCAGAGGTGTCGGCGAGTCCCCGTGTGTGCGTCCGGATTTAGATTTGCTGCAATTTTTATCCAAGTCTGCGAGATTTCACGCTTTCCATTTTCTGCGAAAAGTCACACCTCCGGGGCCCAGGCTTAATTGGCGCTCGAGTGAGACGCATAATATCTCGCTCTGATCAGCGTCACCTGGTGAGTCAAAAAATCCCTCGCTCTTCACAGACAGCAGAAAAACAACAACAGTATAAAACCCATGCAGACGCACACTGCAGAAAACGAAGACTCATTACTGTCACAACGTCTTAAATGTAGTCCATATTTATGGATACAGTCAGTCTCCTGTACCTGCAGCATCCGCATCCACAAATCTAATCACGCTTTAGAATAAATATATTCATACGTATGTAAATCCAGAATGTGCTTCTTTTGAATGTGAAAAGTCAAAGTTCAAATCTGCAGCACAGACTGCTTCACTAAATCCATATGAACAGCGCCCCCATTGTAGTCTCCAGTCTTTCCACACGTCCTCAGTATCGCTCCAGCACTCGCTGTTTGAGCATTGTTCCCCTTGTTATCTCCTTGTTTCAGGAGGCATGTGCTGCATGGTCAGGCTCTGATGGCTGTTTTCTGGTCAAGGTTCCTTTAACAATACCGTACACAACTATTCACAGCATCTCCATTGTGATCAGGGCCTAGAGATGGTGTAAAGTGGACAGAGGATATGTGACATTGTAAATAAACAATACGCCATTTTATAGAGGAGTTCAGCATCTGTGAGTCTCTGGAACCAGTCCCCTGTGGATAAGGGGATAATTATGTGATTATTTCTCTCTCTGAATTTGAAGTTGTTTAAGGATATTACTAATATTCGATTATTTAGTGTTTATCTAGAGAGATGAATGTAGACATTGTCTCCAAAGGAAAATCACTTAAAAATAAAGTTATATTCCAGAAATGTCATAGGAATCTACAAAAACACAACAAAAAGAAGACAATTAAAATGGTTGCTCATGTGATCTGTAGTAGATTTAGACACGAGGCAAATCCACCTGTGAGAATAGAAAAGTCCACCACAAAAGATGACTCAGACTGTTTGGAAATACGTGGAATAAAGCGTAGGAAACTGAAAGAACTGTCAGCTCTCCCCCCCTCATCACCCCCAACAACAACCACCACACATTTTCTTTTCCTAAGGAATCAACAATGAAGCAGTGTGAATGACAGATGATAAAAACAGACTTACAAACACAAGCCTCATCTAAAATGTTCGATCAGTTTGCCCTTGTAACCTGACAAAGATGAACAAGGCTAGCATCTCCACAGCGGCATATAATCGATTGATACATCATCAATTATGAGTGATGGATTATGTTTCCAGAGTGGCTAGATGCACTTGGCATAGCAACCTCTTCAGGTTAATTTAGATGCTGCAGACAACTGACATTAAACAGAATCCAGAGTGTTTACACATTTAAAAGACAAGTGTAAACACATTTCTGATCAGGACTAAGACTGTGTTTACACATGGCATTAATAAGCATCTGTTGTCAGTGGGGTTGTGGGGGTTGTGTATAATATACCTTTCCTCTAAAAAGCACATCAAGGAATAAAATAAAAACTTGTATTCAAGGCTCAGCAGGTTTGCACTTGACCTTTACCCTAACAGCTTCTGCGTCCATTTACTGATCTGACCTTGAGCTCCTGCATCTTCTCAGTAACATCTGCAGTGGAGCCAAGAAGATTAGGGCAATGTAACAACCCACCTTCCATTCCCTGACATTGTTGCTAAAAAGAGGAGGACAGGACACTTGACCGTCTCCACTGGCTGAGGATCTGATCACATGATCTCTGGTGTAAACAAGTCAGTCAGTGTGGTTATAAACTCGTCTTCAAAGCAAGCCTTTTGGCATTTCTAAGTTTAACCTGAAGCAGGACAGTGCTAACGCTGTGCTAACCACTTGAGCAGTGTCCCCTCTAGAGAACAGCCATTTGGGGGATCCTTATTGGGACCAGAACAAGAGTGAACAGGTGCTGACAGGTGATTTAACTTCAAAGAAGACGAGAAGTCTCTATGCCAACTGGTGCTGTAAAACCTGCCAGAACCACAGTTATAAAGGGAGATTAGCAAAGCTAGCATCTTGCTAAAGCTTGTAAATTAATTTAAGGCCACTTTTAGTGCAGCAGAGATTCCAGCGTTTCCTCTTAAATCAGGTATCAACAGGGGGTAGTTCCCTCTTCTGTTGCGATAACAGCTTCAACTTCCCCGGGAGGGCTTAAGACAAGATGTTGGACAATTGCTGTTAGAGTTTGATTGTATTCTGGCATAACTCCAGGAAGTGTAGGTTCACTGCTCCTTCCTACCCATGTTCTTTGGCTCAGGTGTGACTGGTCTGCATTGATTGACACACTTCGTCAATGCCTGTGCCAACAGTCGGTGCACAATAGTGAAGTGCTCATGTTAGGAGATGAGTCTAGGGCTATGTTCACATTACAAGCCTCATTCAATTCCATTTTTTGCTCTGACCGCACTCGGCCGTCCCAACGGTTCACATTCATAAATGTTAGTGGCCTGTATCTGTCTGTAATGTGAACAAATCTGTCTCTGAAACGTCATACATGCACACACCGAAAGGTTTAGGTAGGTCACTTCCATAACCATCCACAAAAAACATCATATTTGGGCAATGATGTGTTTTATTAAAACCGTAAAATTGAGCAAAAACATCAGGACGAGAAGTTGAAAAAAAGCCAGCCTGCGTTTACTGCTGCAGCAAGAGATCAGCTCAGTCTCAAATGTCACACTCCACCCTATGTAGTGCACAATCTGGATCATACAATTACCAGTGCATTGCATCCCAAATTCTTAAATTATTTATGAAATAGATTATAACCTTCTAAAAAATGTATAAAAGACCGTTCTTACATTCATGTCGCCGACCTAGGACCGCGTATGAAACGGACTCAAACCATGTTCACACAGCCCTGAAAATATCACATCTGAGTCACACCAAGAAATAAACTCAGATTTTAGTCACTTCAGCCTTGTAATGTGAACATAGCGTAAGACTTTGGATGAAGTGTAAGATGATGAAACATTAGCCTAAAGCTAATTGATATTTGTTTGATGACTGTTCTCGTTCCTCGGTAACTGCACCAATGCCAAATAGGTAAGATCGTATTTTAAGAACTGAAATGGGCCTTGGAGTGCAATCCTGGAGTGCAACCTTGTCTAAAATAGCCGTGACGACCCTTGACCACGTCTGGAGACGTCTGAATTAGCCGACCCTGGAGACACGGTCACACCCTCCTTGGTATTCCAGAGTTACAAAGATGAAACCTGAAGCCAGGGCTTGGAATAGACTTCCCAGTGGACCGTCGTCCATCAACCCCCACCAACTCCCCACTGTACGTGGAGGCAGGAGTCTGTCCAGCAGAGCTCCAAGCTGAAGGGAGAGCGAGACATTATCTGACCACTCCCTCCTTCCCTTCCTGAAGCTCTGACCTGGACAGTAACGTCCTTTTCTGTAAATAAGTGTGGCTCGGAGATGCCACAGCTGTCGGGGGCAGAAAATAGCCCCGTCTTGAGGTGCCCAGGAAATCGCATAAACAAATATGAGGTGTTGAAGTGACTGCTCCTTTCCCACGACACTGGACACATGGGCAGTGGTGGACACATGTCTTTGTGCTTCGTCTTCTAGGTCTGTAGCTGTTGAGAACCAAACAGCACATCAACTAACATCAGCTACTGTAAGGTTTATACTTTTCATCCCAAAATGTTTCAGAACCTAATGATGCCCTCTGACCCAGGCTATGTCCAAACTATCTTCCAAGTCACTGTTTCATACCCCTCTGATCGTACACCTCGTACTCCTAATGTGGCCCGACCTTGGCTGTGCACGTCCAGCACTGATTACACAAGCACCCTGAAGGAGGGAGAGACAGAGGGACGGGTTCTGTTCTGTGTCACTGCTCGTTAAGTTGAGTTATTGTATCTTATTGTAACAAACGTGAATGGTCTTTTGTGTAAAGATAGGACAGGCACCTATTTACAACACACACACACACACACACACACACACACTTTCCGTGCCTAGGAATCAGTGTGAACCCAAAGTGAATAGAGGTTTTGTAATTAGAGCATAATAAAACAGCAGAGTCAATGCAGAATGATAGGCTGCACCCACACACACACACATACACAAAATCACACACACACTCTCTCTCTCTCTCTCTCATAAGCACTCATACACAGCCTGAATGCGACAATGGGACAGAACATAGCAAAGAAAATGAGATAGAAATTGTGTGTGTGTGTGTGTGTGTGTGTGTGTTTAGAAGTGGTAAAAGAGGGTCATTTCTAATCATCAGATCTGGACACTGATTTTGGTCACTTGACCTTTGATCCCTCCACGGCTCCAGAGGTGGCAGCTGTCACACAAAAACTATCTCTCTCTCTCTCTCTCTCTCTCTCTCTCTCTCTCTCTCTCATGCACACTCTTTCTCTCTCTCTCTTGCTCTCTTTCTTTCTTTCTTTCTTTCTTTCTCCTTCTCTGTCCTTTTCTCACTCTATCTCTCATAGAAAAAAATTGTGGCCATTGTGTTGACCAATGTCAGGAGACAGTGACACATACACACACACACACCTCTAAACATCTCAATACCTAGGGGCTTTACACCCCTCTAGTCCACACTTGGCATTGGGCACGGTGAATATACGGCACTTTTTACCTACTCTACTGCACTTCACTGGACTCTACTCTCCTTCTCCACCAGGTGAATCAGGTCCTGGTTCTGGAAGCGGGTTCTTTTTTAGTGGCTGTTCTCTCGTGGTTCAGAGCGAGTCGAGTAGGGACTAAACCGTGGAGTGTAAACCTTGCAGAGCGCTGATTGTCCACTCTACGCCACGCAACGCAGGCGTCCAGACGAAACGGTGGCTGATGAAAGAATCCAGCGAGAGCTGGATGCTGCAACAAGGAAGGAACAAACTCTACTGATCTGTCTGAACTGATGACGGAGCTGTGTTCAGTCCTAATCAACAACAAAAACATAAAGAATCATGTTTGCTAATAACATCTGAATAGATAAAGAACGTTTAGATCGAGTGAAAACCAGTCACACTCTCAGAACACAGCAGCAGAACGATAACAAGTTACACACACTCAACCTACACACTCACGCACACACACAGCCTTTGAAGTCTGTCCAGTTCAGCATTGAAACCATGCCAAGTAATTATAATGTCCACACACACACACACACACACGATTTTCTGTAATGCAGGTGTATCACTGAATGTTTATGACCAGCTCTGTTTAGTGCCTATTTCTACCTTAAAATTACAGATTCAGAATAATTGTGGTGCTCTACCAAGCTAATAACAGGGAGAACAGTGCCTCTGTCGCTGCTCCCCTGGGCTCGGCACTGCAGAAACTGCACTATGTATCTTTTGGAGGGGGCTATGAACTGGAACTGTGTTCCCTTGAGTAATGGAGCTCCACCCATTTTGATGAACATGAGGCTGAATTCTACTCTAAAGGTAAAGGTAAAGGTCTCCACATCTGCATCTGCATGTCTGAGTCTCCACGTCTGCGTCTGAGTCACCATTTCTGCGTCTCCACGTTTGCGTCTCCACGTCTGCGTCTCCTTTTCTGCATCTCCACGTCTGCGTCTGTGTCTCCATGTCTGCATCTCCGTGTCTGCGTCTCCACATCTGCATCTCCATGCCTGCGTCTCTACGTCTGCGTTTCCACGTCTGTCTCTCTACGTCTGCGTCCTAAACTCTGAGTTTTTTCCAAACCCATAAAAACTTGGACTCATCTTTCACAGTGATATAGCGCCTTGTCATAAAAACTGCAACATCCCAATGAGTGTAAGACAACAGACAACTACAGCTCTCGCATCGGATCAGTCTGACACACACACACACACACACACACACACGCACAGAGAGAGACAGAGAGAGAGAAAACACAACACACAATACACACCTCAAACCAGGCAGAAGAAAGTGCCTTAACGCTTCAGGCAAAGAAGGGTTGGAGAGAGAGAGAGAGAGAGAGTACAGTATTTCCCTGATGGGATGGCTAAGGAGATACTGACCTACCCACAATCCTCCAGCACATAACTATGGATTTTTAGCCCCTCTCTCTTTCTATCTCAACAATAAAAACTGAATTGTAAACAGTGTTCATCTTCCCTTTAAAGCTGTCATTCATGATTTTAATTAAAAAAATCTGAGTGTGTCTCCTCTCCATGTGCTGCTCTGCAGTCGGTTTGCTCTGGAAAAAAAAACAGTGTCTGGGTCCAGTGCTAGTCTTCCTCTCTCTCTGCTCACAGCAGAGATAAGCCATCTGGAGGTTTTTAGACAACGGAGAGACTCCAAACATTCAGTTGCCATGATTATGTTGGATTGACAAATCACAGCATCAACAAAAGTTAAGTACAGTCTCCCAGTGTCTGCAGCGATATCTAACTTTGGCTTGTCATGTGTCTGGAGAAACATGGTGCGGTGATAGAGACATGGTGTGGTGACAAATCTCACCTCCCCGTCCTGATTTCACTCCCCAAGGGACAGGAAGGTGAGGTTGGGCATCACACCAGAGCTCCTGAAGTGGTCTGAGCGAATGGGTTGTAACCTACACTGATCTTGTAAACACCTGTGGCTGTAGAAATGGGCCTGTTTAGTCATTTCATTTAATCCTTAACCACAAGCATAATGTCTCAAATAAACCTCATTCTGCCTGGAATTACAAGACCTGTTCCACCTTAAATTATATTTCCATATACTGTATATTATATTATATATTATATTATCCATATGCATAAAACTCTAATATGTTATGCTTGAAGATGTGGTGCTGTGGATGTTTTAGCTTTGCCTTTTCAGCTACTCATTTAACTGCTGACCTTTAACAGCAGTTTAGCGAATGCTAAATTACAAACAAGAGCACTGAAGGAGGTGTAATCAGAAAAGATTAGACTGCAGGTTGTGGTGAAGGAGAGTGAGATCATTAGCGAACAGAAGGGCTGTGTGTATGTGTGAAAGGAAAAAGCTGGTTTATTTGGGAGTGTGTGGGTTTCCATTAAAAGCTCATTAGTGCAGTGAAATGTTATGGCTACTAATAAGTCAGCAGTCTCTCCTGATGCTGATTCAGAGATACAGACTTAGTTAAGGTGGATCTGTGAGGTCTTCAAACAGGCCACAGCAGGACCTCCCCTGATCCCCGCTTAATGAGCACTCTCCAACACCTACACCAATAAGTGTGTGTACATCTGAGTGTGTGAATAGCCTGTGGCAGAGGTGTGGAATGCCTTTTGCTCGATTCCCCCCTTAAATACACCACTTAAAGTAATGTATCAATAATGTTGAAACCTGGTGTACATCTCAATGTGTTTAGCTCTGAAGGAATGCCATGTGCCCTGACCTCTGATCAAGTGCTGGGCTATACTTTCAGGTCGGTCATCGAAATAAAAGCCCAGTCCAAGAAGAACCTGGACAAGCCCAGAGAATGAAAACTGGATAGACCACTGTCATCAAAACACCAGAATGAAGTGCACTTGTTCTGTTCTCGTTCTGTTAGATCTAAGTGCTGCCTTTGATGCACTAAGCTAATTTATTCTACTCTCAAAGCTCTGCAAGCTGGGCATTGTCGGCACTGCCCTTGAGTGGTTCAAGCTCTACCTATCAGACAGCAAACAGCATGTTACTCTCGCTGGTCATAGCTATGTCACATCTACTGTTAACCAAGGTGTCCCTCAAGGCTATGTGCTGGGACCCTTGCTGTTTATCGTTTACATTCTCCCCATAGGCCAAATCATCTGTCGCTTTAATCTGGACTTCCTTTGTCTATTACCAAACCGCCTCTCCATAATTTAGAAGCCTGTCTTCCAGGAATCATTTGTTAAAACCTCATTCCTCCACTTACGGAACATAGCAAAAAAATCAGATCATGCTTCTGTCTGCTGCTGAAAAACTCATTCACACATTCATCTTAACCATGCTGATTACTGGAACCCTCTCCTCTCTGGTATAAACTCCTCTTCCCTCCATAAGCTCCAGATGGTTCAAATTTCAGCAGCCCTAGAGACACCTCCCGCACGCTCAGATCTACCACTGGCCGACTCTCCAGTCCCTCTTCTGATCTTCACAGCCTCTGACACCGGGCTTTCTCCAGACTCTCTTCCCTGACAAAACCAGCGCTCAACCTCTGGTCCCAGCTTAAACTCACATTTCCTCCATTACAGTAAACCTCTCAGTAATATTAATGTTTGTATTATTTTTGTTGTCCGTCTGTTGCTATATTGTCTAAATTAACTGTAACTCTTAAGTGTCTTTGGGTTCTTGAAAAATCTAAAGGTAATGTATTATTATTATTACTTGTGCAAGCACACAATGCTACCCCAATAAGAGTCCCTGGGCAAGATGCCTAACTCTGTGTAACCATGTCAATGCAAATGTAACCCCAAGTCCCCCAATCTAAGCCTTGCTGATAAAATTCATGCCTTTCATATGTGAAAGTCACCTTGACCACATCCCTGATGGCCGAATGATTAATGGCCCAACTCTGGTCGGTCCAGGAGTCTCTCCAGCTTGTCTTGTCAAAAGTAACTCACGAGGGGTTAAAAGAGAGCCTCACCCAAAATTGCAACCATGGCTAATGATAAATGGAAGCTTGCGGGCATCATTTAGCATCAGCCCATCCACATAATGCTAACAGGCCCCCTACTAGCACACATTCATCATGTCAGCATGTTCAGGGGAGGTTGGCACAGTATGCAGTTCCCATGGCATTTGACTTAAAGCAAGTCTGTCTTCTATAGGAGCATCTCTGAAGCTGGAGGTTGTGGTGGAATTAAAAATTAATCATAGGAAAAAATTAGAGGATCTCCACTGACAATGCCATGGAGTCCAAGACAATGAGCTTAATCTGATCCAGAAACATGTTTTCTATTTTAAGTTCCAAACTTGAAATGTGCATTGTGTGAACAGATGCATCACTCCTGCTGAACCTGAGTTACATTACACCCAGCACGGTCAGTAAAACTGTCCCTGTCATGGTACCCTCAAGGGAACATGTTTAGTACACTTAATGCATTTCTTATTCTATTATAACTGTAAGTTTTAATGTTTTGTTGATTTCATAAACTCTGTTTGATCTCCAGGAACACTTTGTGTTGTATTGTGTAGTTTGTTGCTCTGTGTAGCACCTTGGTCCTGGAGGAACGTTGTTTCGTTTCACTGTGTACTGTACACCATTTTATATGGTTGAAATGACAATAAAAATCACTTTAACTTGAACTTGAGGACTTTTATTTTGTTATTTTCTTTTCTTTTCTTTTATTTTGTTACCTTTATCAGTTGTATAATGAAATATTACAGAGATCCCGCTCCTTCTGGAGAAGAGAATGTAATGGACCTTTAGAGAACACAACCGAACTGAACACCACTGCTGTACCTTTAAAGGCAAGTTTGGAGTCTCTCCGTTGTGTAAAAACCTCCAGATGGCATTTCTCTGCCGTGAGCAGAGAGAGAGAAAGCCTAGCACCGGACCCAGACACTTTGTTTTTTTACCCATTTACAGACACTGGGGCTTCGTAAACACATTAGAGCGGTTTCCAGAGCAAACCGACTGCAGAGCAGCACATGGAGAGGACACACACTTTGAGCTTTATACACAGGGTATGTTTCTTTAATTAAAATGCTAAACATTGCTTTTAACGCTGCTGTGTTTAGTGTTTGTATGCTTTGTAAATATTTTTGTGATATGGCTCAGGAGGCCACCAGGGCCTGTAAACATTAGATTTATCATCATGGGGTAGCTGGTACACTCACCGCTGATACCTCAGCTGTCCTAGGGTGGGATACCTAAGAGAGTGTAATTAGTTTTGCTCTCTGTGTGGATGGGATGGTCCCCTCTCCTCCCCTCATTTCACAGCTTAGTTGACCTCTCTGGACACATAGTAATATCAGCTAAGATTTATTTGGGATCTTCCAAGGTGCTAGGTACCTATTGGGGTCATTTGAAGACCCGGGTGAGAACTGACTCAGAATTCACACAGTCGTTACGTACAAAACTCACTGACCACTGATTTTATCTGAATCTTTACTAGTCTCAATTCATTGGGATAAGAAGATTCTCCAGGCCAGAGCAGCGATAACAGAGGGGCCCTTTCTGAAGGAGCTATGATTGCAGTTGGGCGGCAAGCATGTGTCCCAGCCCTTGGTGAATCACATTAAGAGGAATGTCAGGCTGAACATAGATGCCTTTCATCCGCTGCAAGAAGAAGAAGAGGAGAAACAAGTTGTCCCTGCTTTGAATTTTGTCTCCAGGCTCAAGGCAGCATTCTGTTGCTGAAGCAAATCCCCGGACAGAATCGTGACCGTAGGGTTTCTGGGAAGCGAAGGCAGATAAACTGAAGTAAATAAACTGCACTATTTTGAATTGGACCAGAAATTTGCCTCAGCTCATTTTCTGCTGGGTGTCTCAGCCAGACCCTCTGAATGTGCATCGGCATCCAGTACATCGCAAAGAAAGAGAGCGTTCTACAAACAGCCCTGGTCTCTTAATGTGCTCCTGCGAGGATTGGGATCTATGAAGGAGGCGTGCAAAGTGATATTTCAGAGCCACAGCGAGAGGCGAGCTTCGTTAAGGCCGCCTCTGCCTGCCTTCAGTTCTGCATATCAATAAATAAAAAGCCTGATGGGTGGTCGGAGATATACATACAGTCTTCTGCAGATGGAAGGCAGAGGTACACAACTTCATCTGGGTCTGAATCACAACAAAACAAGGCCAAATACCATATTTAGCAAGTGCAATCAACTTAAATCTACACATTATCTACAGTATTCCTCATTGGATGGTTGAATATTCCTGAGATGGTCGTTAGAGATTTATGAGAATTTTTCAACCTCTTTCTGGAGTATTTCACTTGTAAGTGATTTTATCCAGTGTGAAAGTGTGGTTGTACATTGGCAGATGGAGAGTCATTACTTTAAGCCAAATGATCTGCCAGTGGAATAAGACAATTTCTCCTCATATTAAAGAAATTAAAACAAGCAAAACTATGTAAAAAAAAAAAAAAAAAAAAAAAAAAAAAGAATGAATAATATAATAGTCTCAGGATATTCTTTAAAATAGGAACGGCAGATATGTTGAATAGATATGAGAGGATTTTACTTGGTAAGACCTTCATATAAATAAAATAACTTTCATAAAGAAAGCTATGCATCAAAAAAGAATAAGTTGTGTTTAGTACATTTAAAGTGATTATTCCTTTAAAAATGTTGGTCAAATTTGTAAGCAGTTGTGGAGAGGTTTATTCTAAAACATAGGATCGTTTTATGAAAAGAAAAATAATTATTTGTGCTTTTCATATTTTTCCAAGATTTAAAACAATGTAAAAAAATTAATCAAAGCAAGTCAGACACACAGGCACAGATCTGTCAAAACAAAATGTCACTGCAGCGCTGAGAATGAGCCAACGCCTAAACACACACATACAGACAAAATATTTTATATCTCCAGTCTCTATACGTGAACATATCTTTTTCTTACATGTGTTTCTGTAAGGGGTGTTTGGGCTGGGTGTTTTGCGCTGGGTGTTTGGGCTGGGTGTTTTGGGCTGGGTGTTTTGCGCTGGGTGTTTGGGCCGGGTGTTTTGGGCTGGGTGTTTTGCGCTGGGTGTGTAGGGTTGGGTATTTGGGCTGGGTGTTTAGAGCTGGGTGTTTTGCGCTGGGTGTTTTGCGCTGGGTGTTTAGGGCTGGGTGTTTTGCGCTAGGTGTTTTGCGCTGGGTGTTTAGGGCTGGGTGTTTTGCGCTGGGTGTTTAGGGCTGGGTGTTTAGGGCTGGGTGTTTTGCGCTGGGTGTTTAGGGCTGGGTGTTTTGCGCTGGGTGTTTTGCGCTGGGTGTTTAGGGCTGGGTGTTTTGCGCTGGGTGTTTAGGGCTGGGTGTTTAGGGCTGGGTGTTTTTGGCTGGGTGTTTTGGGCTGGGTGTTTTGGGCTGGGTCTTTTGGGCTGGGTGTTTAGGGCTGGGTGTTTTGCGCTGGGTGTTTTGCGCTGGGTGTTTAGGGCTGGGTGTTTTGCGCTGGGTGTTTAGGGCTGGGTGTTTTGGGCTGGGTGTTTTGGGCTGGGTGTTTTGCGCTGGGTGTTTAGGGCTGGGTGTTTTGCGCTGGGTGTTTTGCGCTGGCTGTTTAGGGCTGGGTGTTTTGCGCTGGGTTTTTTGCACTGAGTGTGTGCCCTGGGTGTTTTGCGCTTGGTGTGTGTGCTGGGTGTTGTGCGCTGGGTGTTTTGTGTTTCATCCAGCAAAAAACACCCAGCACAAAACACCCCTTACAGAAACACATGTAAGAAAAAGACATGTTCATGTACAGAGACTGGAGATATAAAATATTTTGTCTGTTTGTATGTGTATTCTGATATAATCTACACAGTGAATCACAACATAATCATAAACCTCCTGATTTCTAACTTCACTGTCCATGCTCTCAGCTCAACTGACTCCAGGAGTGCTTTGTAGTTCTACAATATGTTGGTTTGCAAACTAGGTTTGCTCCCTTTCCCTGTTTTCTTCATTGGTCAGGACCTCACAGAACAGGTTTGATTTAGGCGTTGGATCATTCTCAGCGCTGCAGTGACATTTTGTGTCGACAGATGTGTGCCTGTGTGTCTGACTTGCTTTGGTTTATTTTTTACTGGGTGTTTTGCGCTGTGTGTTTAGTGCTGGGTGTTTTGCTCTGTGTGTTTAGTGCTGGGTGTTTTGGAATAAAAATAACACATCTTGAGCGTGACATCGCATCATTTCACATTTCATGTTTTCATAAGAATATATAGTTTTGGAAACCAGACAGAGTGAAAGACTGGTGAAAGACGGTGTGAATCATGAGCTCATAGCACCGTTCACTTACGTAGAAATCAAAATCACTGAAAGACTCCCAATTTTAAGAAAGCAAGTTGTTTAGTGTGAAAGGTACAGCGATCTAACGACTCTGAAAGTCGCGTAGTGTGAGCTTGTGTAAAGTCGCATAGTGTGCGCTTGTGTAAAGTCGCATAGTGTGCGCTTGTGTAAAGTCGCGTAGTGTGAGCTTGTGTAAAGTTGCGTAGCGTGCGCTTGTGTAAAGTCGCATAGTGTGCGCTTGTGTAAAGTCGCGTAGTGTGAGCTTGTGTAAAGTCGCGTAGTGTGCGCTTGTGTAAAGTCGCGTAGTGTGCGCTTGTGTAAAGTCGCGTAGTGTGCGCTTGTGTAAAGTCGCGTAGTGTGCGCTTGTGTAAAGTCACGTAGT
This sequence comes from Hoplias malabaricus, assembly GCF_029633855.1. NCBI lineage: Eukaryota > Metazoa > Chordata > Actinopteri > Characiformes > Erythrinidae > Hoplias > Hoplias malabaricus. The sequence continues at coordinate 54,529,585 of NC_089800.1, forward strand.
GTGAGCTTGTGTAAAGTCGCATAGTGTGCGCTTGTGTAAAGTCGCGTAGTGTGCGCTTGTGTAAAGTCACGTAGTGTGCGCTTGTGTAAAGTTGCGTAGTGTGCGCTTGTGTAAAGTCACGTAGTGTGCGC